>NC_134583.1:24400000-24670000 GCF_037038515.1 Microtus pennsylvanicus
GCTGGGTGGTAACTGCAGACTAAGCCTTTCCTCTTCCCAGATTCTCCTATTCTGGTTGCCCTGCCAAGACTTTCTGTCTGGTTACTGGCCAATCAGCGTTTTATTAAACCAATACAAGTGACAAATTTTTACAGCATATAAGAACATTATCCTACACTATCTATTGAGATAATTTTCATTCTTTTAGATATTTTGATGTGTGGAGTATAGGTTTTTTTAAAGTATGTCCTTATGATTCTCTTGATTTTTTTTCAGCATCTCTTGTTATGTCCTTTTTTCATTTCTAATTCTAGTGTTTTGGAAATTCCCTCTCCTCATTTTACTTAAATTGGATAAAAATCTGTTGGTCTTATTGATTTTTTTCTCAAAGAAACAACTCTGTTTCACTGACTCTTTGTATTTTTTTTTGTTCTTGTTGTTGTTTCTATTCTATTGTTTCTATTGGTTTCTAACCTAAGTTTGATTATTTCTTGCCATGAACTCCTTTTGGATGCAGTTTCTTTTTGTTCTAGACTTGTGAGATGTGCTTTTAAGTTGCTAGTATGAGATCTTTCAGTAGATATTTATTTACTTATTTATTATTTTATGTAGGCACTTAGTGCTATGAACTTACTTCTTAGAATTGCCTCCATTAGGTCCCATAAATTTTGGTATATGTGTATTCATTTTCATTCAGTTCTAGAAAGCATTTAATTCTTTTTTAACTTAATGTCTGGGCCCATTTTTTATTCAGCATTTTTCATTATACGTGTTTCTCTTGTTGATATCCAGCCTCCATCCAGGGTGGTCAGATAGGATGCAGAGTGTTATTTCACTTTTCATGAACCTATTGAGACTTTCTTTGTGTCCAAGTATGTGGTGAAAGTTCCTTGAAGTATAGAGAAGAAGGTTTGTTCTTTTGTGTTTAGATGAAATGTTCTGTAGATATTGTTAGGTCCTTTAGTCTTATAAAGTCTGTTAGCATCAGCACTCTCTGGTTAGTGTTTGTCTGAGTGAGCTGTAGATATTGTTAGGTTCTTTAGTCTTATAAAGTCTGTTAGCATCAGCACTCTCTGGTTAGTGTTTGTCTGAGTGAGCTGTCTATTGAGAGTGGAGTCTGGAAGTTTTCCCATTATCAGTGTGTGAGAGTCAATACCAAAGATATGGTAGTGTTTCTTTTGCCAAGGTGGCTGTTCTTGAATTCAGGGGATAGATTGTAAAAATTGCAATGTCCTCTTGGTGGGTTTTGTCTTTGATGATTATGTAATGCTTTTCCCTATCTCCTCTGGTTGGTTGTGCTCAAAGTCTATTTTGTTAGACATTAGAATGGTTACACCACCTTGGGGTTTAGGTCCATTTTCTAGGAATTTTTGTTTTTTGATCCTTTATTCAGAGGTAATGTCTATCCTTCATTTTAAGGTGTGTTCTTGGATGCAGCAGAAGAATGGATCCCGTTTTTTTATATCTGTTCTGTTAGTCTGTATCTTTTTATTAAGGAATTGAGACCACTGATGTTGAGAGCTATCAATTATAGTGATTATTATTGTTGATGCTTCCACTCTTCTGAGATTATTTATTCACTGTATTTTCTTGGGTGCAGTAAACCTCTTTAGGTTGGAGTTTTCCTTCTAGCAAACATCTATAGTGCTGGGTTTGTAGATATATATTGTTTAACATTTTACTTTATCATGGAATATTTTGTTTTATCCAATGGTGATTGAAAGTTTTGTTGTATAGAGTAGTTTGTTCTAGTATCTGTGGTCTCTTAGAGTCTGCAGCACAGTGGTCCAGGCCCTACTGGCTTTTAGAGTCTCCACTGAGAAGTCAGGTCTAATAGGTCTGCCTTTATATGTAACTTGATCTTTTTCCTTGATAGCTTTTAATATTCTCTTCTTTGTTCTGTGTGTTTAGTGTTTATATTATTATGGGTTCAGGGCACTTGGTTTTCTGGTCTTGTGTATTTGGTGTTCTGTACACTTCTTATGCCTGGCTGGGCATCTCCTTCATTAGTTTAGAAAAATTTTCTACTATGACTTTATTTTGAAAATATTTTGTTTCTTCGACCTAGATTTTGTCTCCTTCCTCTTTTCCCATTATTTTTCCATTTTTTTATGGTGTTTGAGATTTCCTGGATGTTTTGTGCCATGATGTTTTTTTTAGATTTAATATTTTCTGTGACCAGTATAATCTTTTTCTTCTATTGTTTTTAATGCCTGAGATTCTTTCTTCAATCTCTTATATTCTGTTGTTGAGGTTTTTCCCTGTGGTTCTTATTTGAGTTCCTGAATTTTTTATTTCCAGATTTGCCCTAGCTGGGTTTTCTTTATTGGTTTTATTTCCAATTTCCTGTCTTGAAAACTTTTATTCATTTCCTTCTACTTTTTGTATACGTTTTTATAGATTTCTCTAAGGGATTCATTCATTTTTCTCTTTAAGGACCTCCATTATATTTATAAAGAACATTCAGACCCTGCAGTGATAGTGTTTCTGAGCTCTAGTGGAGACATATTGTCTTGGCCGTTACTATGTTTTTAGTCTGGTATCTAGGTTGAGAAGGGGAAGATTGTAATTCTAGGTGCTAATATCACCTAGATATTATCTAGGTTGTTATCTTTGTTGGATTATCTTTGTTGGGTGAGTGCATAGTTCCTTGGTTTCTGTTTCAGTCTCTGGTTCTTGGGTGAGTGTGGTGTCTGTGTTGCCTGGTCAGAAATTCTTCTGGGATGCAGATAGATGAGACTACTCTGGGGAGAGGGGCTCCAGGGAAAATGTGTTTGGGGTATGGGGGACTGACACTTAGATAAATGGGCTGGGCTGGGGAGGTGAGGGATGTTTACTGCTTGGTTTAGATCCCTGGGAATGTGGATGAACAGAGAGGAGAAATCATACAAGATTTGCTGCAGAGCTGGAAATGAGACAGGGGATTGGCTTTGGAGAAGCAGAGGGAGAGGTGAAGATCTGCAGTTAGCCTGCCTGCCTGCTTCCTAGGCCAGAGTGCAAGTAAATGTATTTCCTAGAAAAAATATATATATAAATTACCGCATTGCTTCGCTTGGTTTTTGATCCTTATATTTAAAGGACTAGTTTTAGAAATGGCTAGGTTTCAGCAAACTGCAACTAATTAACATGACACATTTTTAGTTGTGATTTCCCCATTCTGCTATTGTGCAAGCCTTTGCCAGTTCTGTGTGCTTATTCAAAAAGCAACAAGACATGAACAATGGCTGGAGAAGTGAATTTGTTCTTCCTCATGAACAGCCTGTAATTTAATTCTAAATATAAACATCTTCCACATGATTTGATTTGCAGCATAATCTCTTTAAAACAATACAGTTGTCCAAATGCCTGCGTTCCCCATTGCTCTTAGAATTCAGATATGCTGCCGCACAATTCGAGCTTAACAAGTTATTCAAAAAACTTGTTACCGTATCATCTTCTCACCACTTGATAATTATCCTTGGTCAGGGTGAAGAAGCAGATGCTGTGATAACAATAGTGAAATTGCCTCATAAGATCCCATAGCCAGTCCTCCTAGAAGCCATTTATTTCTACACGACCTGGTAATGTGGTTGTCTTACTTTTATGTCTGTGTACCCTATCATCCAATCACTTCTAGAAATCATTTTTTCTATCACATAGACATTTTACTTAATCCTTCTACTCAGTTTCAGATCTGTAGATGGAAACAAGGTGAATTTTTTTTGCTGTAACATGATAGAAGGGCCGATTTGATGAGAGCTTCTTGGTTTCTGTTGCACACTGGGAAGCTGAATGATTTTTGCCTTTACCTGAGTTGTTAAAACAATTCACAGGAGGTTCTAAATTTTTGATAAGAGTTGAAAATAGAGACTCTCTGTATTCTGCATAGCACAGAGCAAATGGGGAGAGCGTGGGCATTGCACAGTAAGGATGGGAACCTTGAGAGCAAGCCTTGTTCTGCAAGTGTCAGCTATCCCAAGATTGAGTGATGAGTTACTATACGGCAGCAAAGTTGGTCCCTGGGGTTGCAGTGTTGTTGTGGGAGTTATGTTTGAAGCATTTCATTTGTAAATTTACAAACAGAATCATACTTTCTTAAAAATCTTTCCAAGTGCTCCTGGAAAGGATAAACTGCACTTTTATACTCACTGACATGCTTCATTATCATAGTTATTTGTGATTTTTGGGTGGAAAGGCATCTCCAAGTTACTTATAATTAAACACTTCTAAGACTGTACTGTAGTTTTCTTATACTTAACCCTTTTCACCCCTTTACCTACCAAGGCATCTCCCAACAACAAAGTGTTTTCCAACTTTTCAATTCATCAAGTCAGAATTCAAATACTACCTTTGTCTTTGTCCGTCTTTTTATTTCTCCACTTATAGTACCTCATTAGGCATGTTCGTTAGACCTCTGAATATGTCCTTGAATGTCGCTTTAGACTGAGTCACCTTTATCCCTCTCTGGTATCGCTGGAGAGTTGCCCAGCTGAGCCTCTTTCTACATTCACAGATGCTGGAGAGATCCAATGTGATGAATCGATCTGGTCCTCTCCTAAAACCATAAGCAGCATTACATTGTAGTTTAAATTACATTTATCACTTGATATCCAGTAGAGATGGCACCCAAAGCTCCCAACAGATACCAAAATCTCAAGATGTTCTCATTTCTTACGTAAAATGGAAATGACTTGACTTATGTATAACACACTTATTCTTTTGTATATTAAATTACTTCTAATTCCTTATATTTATTACAATACAAATTCTAAGTAAATAGTTATGATACTGTACTGTTCAGGGAATAACGTCAGGAAAATGTTGCACATATGCAATGCAGGAAGAATGCTTTTTAGGCATATTTTAATCTATGGTTTGTAGTAGCAAAAGCGGCGGGGCTGCGTCCCCGGCACCCGGCCACCCACATGGCTAGCTCTAGCTTATGCCCCGAAATAATTACATGGAAACTGTATTCTTTTAAACACTGCTTGGCCCATTATATCTAGCCTTTTCTCAGCTAACTCTCGTACCTGGACTAGCCCATTTCTAATAATCTGTTTAGCCCACGAGCTGGCTTACCAGGCATGATCTTAACCTGCGTCTGCCTGGAGTGGGAGAATCATGGTGACTCCTGACTCAGCTTCTTTCTCCCAGCATTCTGTTCTGTTTACTCTTCCTACCTATGTTTTAACCTATGAGGGCCAAGCAGTTTCTTTATTGCTTAACCAATGAAATCAACAGATTGATATATGACATTCCCACATCACTTCCCCTTTTTATGTTTAAACAAAAAAGGAAGGCTTTAACTTTAACATAGCAAAATTACATATAACAAAACAGTTATCAAGCAAGAATTACAGTTACAATATTTATATCTATTTTATCTTTTATCATAACAATGGAAAACTATAACTACCTATCCATTCTTCAACTTCATCAAAGACTCCAGAAGGATATAATATTACCTAAGCAAACAAGAAATCCAAACTCTAGAAATGACAGAGACATCTCACTGCCTGTACAGCCACCCAAAGTTCCTCTGTACCATTGGGGCATCCATCTTCAGCCTTCAAGCCCATAGTATCCAGCAGACATTTTCATCAAGCAGGAATTTCCAAAGACAGTTCAGTCACTTTCTGCTGTATCCTACAGAATGTCTCACAGACTCTTTCATGAGTCAGGAACCCCGAAAAACCATCTCACCTTTAGGCAAGTTCAGCAGTCCTCTCTCTGCGGGTTCTTTGTGTCCAGTTTATGCAACAGTCCAGGCAAGAGCAGTTTCTTGCCCAAATGGCTATCAAACTCCATAAGGATCCTCTTTGATGCCCATCTTCCTCTCGAAGTAGATTGGTGCCTCCAGGAGCAGACATGTCTCATTGTCATGAAAAACCCTAAGATATTAAAATATTTTAAATGCCACATTCTGCAGTCTTTGAGAGATATGAAGAATGTCTATCTAACTGAAATGTATCTCTATATATCTAGAAAATCTAACTAACATGACTACAAGCTTGACTATTACTGATGATTATCCATTAACCTATATTTCTTAATTATACATTACATTTTTAAATGAACTACACAATCACAATACCTTAATCAAGATCAAGAAATGCATATACATATAACAAAATTGACCTTAAAATCCATACCAATGCAAGTTATTTATACCTATATCATTTCCCCCTTTAAATGTAAAAGAACATTTATAAACAATGTTTTGGGAACATGGGCGCAGTTTTTTCTCTCCAAACTGCTTCCTGCTGAATGGGGCCCTGTTAATCAGATCATTTAGGGTGTAACCTGTGTGCCAGGTTTATTTCAGTTGGCAATTGAGTGAAGTAATTTTTTGAGGGTGTTCACAGAAACTTTTCGGGAGGTCGTGGTCTATCATACCATATTGGGATAGATGCAATCCACAGGGTCTGGTCCTCTGTGAAAACAAAAGAAGACCCTCTCCAAAGCATCATATCCTTAGACCCGAATTTTGAAATTGTAATACCCTTATATCCATTCTGGTTTAGCTTTGCAGCCCATGTAATGAAATGTCTCTCTGTACTTAGTTCCTTCACAGTCAAAAATTTTAAAGAAAACACAATGTACATAATCCAGACTCTCTGTGAATTTTCCATTTGTACATGGCTTATTTTTCTTTATTTCTTTTAATCTCTTAACTATCTGTACTCTGTCTCTTTAAAGACTACCTTTTTTAAAAAAAAACCATTAACTTTATTCTCTATATTCTTTTTCTTCTCTCTCTCAAGCCTACGTACATTCATCCAACAGTGTGGTCTTTTATGTCTGAATCTGTTTTATTGTGAATCTGTAATATTTTTTTACTATCCAGGAGCATTTCTTAAAATGTTAAGCAGTTCTTAAAAACTTAAGTTGCACCATGTACAGGTAATAAGGTAATAAGGTACAGCCTGTTTCCTGCCCAATCTTAACCTTAACTGCTGTTTTTACAGTAATTATGGTAGTTCCTGCCTGAGACCAGCACAGTTCATCATGGCGGAGCTGAGCAGCTCCTGCCTCAGAGCCATTTGGTGCCCCTGAGCCACACACAGTTCCAGGCACACAGCAGTTCACATTGCCATCAACCAAGCCGTAGCACATTACTCCAAATGCTCCATTCAAAAGCTCTGTCTCCCGCAGGAGCCAGACAGAGATCGCAATGGCGACACAGCCCAGAAAGCCAGCATTTAAAAACAGCCAGTTTTTTCCTGCTGCTGAGTCAGGAAAATTTCAAAATGGAAGACGTACCATTTTGTGCTAGCTCTGGGGCCGCCAGGTAGGAGCGGCACTCAGCACTTTAGTTCTAAGACTGAGCATGCAGCACAGAAATTCTTTTCATCCAAGTTACAGCCAAATCTGACAGGCAGAGCACTATGTAGTGTGAATGGCGGCAGGAATCCGCCATGCTCTTTCGCCTGCCTAAGCCTGATTCTGCCATCTGCCCAGGTGCAGGCGGGGAGTGCTGAGCCATTGGCACTGTCTCAGAGCACTCTCCTTCCGACCCCAAACGGGAACACAAATATCCAGTCCCATAAAGCCATTGAAATGCTTTAAAGCCAGAGTTTGCACTGGCGGCACAGTCCTAGGAAGCCACACTTTAAAATGACACAGCTTTTTTTCTGCTGCTGTTGCTGAATCAGGAAATCTCTCTACAGCGTGCCATCAACAAACAGCAAAAATCTGTGTGAAATTCTCTCTCCCTTATTTTAAAGCCTTCTCAGGTTTTTAAGTGGATTTAGTCCATCATGTCGGGCGCTGCGCCAATTGAAGGTATAACTCACAAACAATGCCACACCAGTTTGGAATTATGATTAATAGGGTGGTATTTATTTAAAGGGGAAAAAACTTACAGATCACCGTCCCATACAACAGCCCTCTACTCAACCAGGAAGGGAGTCTAGTCGCAGGCGGAGCAGGAAGTGAAGAGAGAGAGAGGAGAGGGAAGTGGCCACTTTTTTAAAGGGAGAGAGACCACACCCCAATGGGCTGGTATCTCAGCGGCTATAGGCTGGAGGAGAGGGAGGACCTCCCGCAACAATGGTTGTTGATTGAGTCCATGAACACACAGACCCAGATAGCCAACTATAGGATCAAATCCAGCCTGCAAATTTCTGCCTCATCTGTCCCATGTGTGTCTCACTGACCTCCAGCTTCTCTACTCCGTTTCTATCCTTGGAAAATGACAACTGTAGTCCTATATGAAGGTGCTCTAGCTGGTGGGCACCACTTCTGAGATGGTCTGCATGGCTAGACAACCACTTGGACTTTCAAGAGTCAGGCTAAGAGAGATCCACAGAAAGAAAGTAGACTTCTACTCCAGACTCTCCAGCCTTTCTCTGACATCGGGTTTCCACACACCACTTTTGTGTTGTGTCCCCCACCCCCCTTATGGTTCAAAGGAACACTGAAGTTCTCACAGATCTCAAGAACGAAGGCTTTCTTTATTCATTCTTCATATCCTCCTTGGGCCATTATCCTCACTCGGAGCAGAAGGCAGGTATGCATTTTACTAGAATGCTACGGGGTATTATGCAAGAGAAAGGAATAAGGTGCTTTTACACAAGCATATAGGATTCTGCTGTCAGTAACACACACCCACCCAGTCATCTGACATTAGCTAAAGCAATTCACATAGATTAGCCCATCCTCTGATGACTAGGACGGTATCGCCCACTTGGATATGTGCCTTAGTGACTGTCCTTCCTCTCCAGCTTGGAAGACATATGCAGAGACAGTAAATTCTATTCAATTTGCATTGTGTATGTTTTTGACAGTATATGTCTCTCACCCCCTGCTCCAGCTAAAATAGAGTTAATGCCTACTTTATAAGGTAGACTTTAGATTTAAATTTTTTGATATTTATCATATTTACCATGTCTACTATAAGAACCAACAAACACTATGATGCTGGTATTTTGGAACACAGGTAGGTGAGTTATAGTGTGCACAGAGGTTGTTACCAATCAGTGTTTAATCCAAAGAAAACTGTTCTGGAGTACGATTCTGCTCAGGATTTAATTAATAGGGCCTTTGGTGGCTAGATGCATGTTCTCAATGAGCAAAAGCAAAGGAAAGCATTTTTTGCCTACACACAAAAATTATATGCTTTATTGGTGCTTCTCTGAATTTAGAAATGTTATGCATATGATTTTTTTCCCCTGCTATTTGTTTTGTTTGTAAACCTAAGCACTCATTCCCAGAGGGCCAGTACAAGTACATTGCAACTGCTTAAAATGTGAATACAATTCTTATTACTGTGAGAAAATGTTTATGCACAGCCCCATGACTTCTAATTTAAAATACCCACAAGCACAGAGGGCTCCCTGCGAGATGGGAGCTCCTGCGGGTGCCTTTTGTCCTTGGTATGCGGGGCTCTTCTGTCTCTGCTTGGGTAATTGGGGTTAGTCTAACGTTTTCATCTTTTGGGGGAAAGGAGTGAATAAATGTGCAATCTGTCTTACAAGACCTAGAAATATCTTCCCAAACAGAGAAACTGTCTTTAAAAGAATTCATCACTTTGGGTTGCTGAAAATGTTCAGAGTCTTGAGCAATGGAACTCTCAGGTTTTCTCTGGTGTCTAAAAGCTCTACAATGCCACACATTATTCAAGTTTCACCTCACAGTGAGAGCTTCCTCGACCAAACTGTGAAACTGTAGCTCTAAGTCGAATCTAGTGGGTCATGAACCCGCCACATGAGCAGGAGCTCTACTGTTAAGCCACGCCCACACCCAGCGCCTGCCTTTCTTCTGTTTATCTTCTAGAACTTTCCATTTGTCACCATCCCGTGACCTGTAAAACTAGCTCTTTGTCACGTCCTCCCAGGGAAATCGACACTCCAACAAGGCAGAGGCTTTTGTGTGGTTTTTAAATACTACATTTACAGTATCACGAACAAAACATGTTTTTAACCAGTGAAATCCCTTACTTTGGATTTACTCAATGTACAGCATCGGCTTTGATATCCCATGTAAAATATGTACAAGAGGTATGGGCGTTGTTGTTTTGAAATACCCAAAAAGGAGTGCTTGTTTGTTATGAACAAATGAGTATACGAATAATGTGCAATCGGTTGGAACTGAGTGCCATAGGTATTTTATATTTATGACCATGATTATTAGCTAAAAGAAAATCATCTATAGGCCATTAGTTCAGGTATAGTTTGAATTTATCTTGCAAGTTTGTAGCATGCTATTTGATAATAAAATCCATGTTTACGTTTGTGTAATTTTAAGTTAGATGGTTCTATCAGAAGCATCACATACTCAACCTTCCAGCCGTAGAATTGTAACTACTCAGTCTTCACCAGGTTTACACCAACTCAAGGTATTATACCCTTGAGCTCAGTTGAAGAAAACCCTTTGGGCAGCCTTGAGCATTTCATCCTGACTGACTTGCCAGTGCAAGTGGCCCCTGCCTCCTTTTAGCCTTATGTTGATGGTCACCCTGCTCAGTATCTTTAAGTTAATCCATGCAGGGCTCCTGCCTGTTAGAACAGACAGTAGAGATTAATGGTGTGGATTACCTCTATCAAACAGATAATGCTAGAGGTAGAAGTCAGAGTGGCAGCCCGGTCTTCAGGGTAGGAGGATGAGCCAGGGAGGATGTTAAAGGTTGGTTAATGCTTGTGGTTGCTAGTTCCTTGTATGACCTTTCCTGGGGAGGCAGGAACCAGCATCAGAACTCCCAATATGGCACTAATGCCATACCAAAGAGCTGATTCCTCTCAAGTCTAGCTAGATTAAAGAATGAATTTAGGGGGGGGGGAGTACTTAAGGGGGTGTATGCATAAAAGTAGTGTATAGGAGCATGGATGATTCAAGCTACATCACTGAAAGGCCTATCCTGGCATGGGGTGATGACTCACAAAAGCTGCATCCTTGAACTCCCCAAAGCTTGGAAACAGCTTCATTGAAGAGTATCCTCTCTCCAACTCTCCTTTGCTGAGACCCTGTGAATTATTAGCTTGGGAAACCTTCCTAACCCACTCAGTTTCCTCAACTGAGACTTAGAAGTCTCAGGATTGGATACAGCCTTTGTGTTTGATTGGTGCTGATGCAGGATTGGATACAGCCTTTGTGTTTGATTGGTGCTGCTCTCTCTGTTCCTTCTCAGCAATAAAGCCAGACTTTCTATGACACACACTTTACACAGATACTATTTATTTGGCATGAAACACAGAAGCGTTCTGGAAATATTTGTAAGCCTATCACATTTAACAAATGAAAGAGTTATCTGTTTGAGCTAGTTTCAAAATACGCACTTATGTTCTTTAAACATGTCACATTGTGCAGCCTTCTGTCTTCAATAACGTATTCCCCTAAGTTGGAGCGTAAGACAACAGAGGGTGTGCTACCACCCGACAGCGACAATGACAAGGGAGAGAGAAACAGCAAACGCGTCTGCTTCAACATAGCAGGGGATGAGCAAGAGGACTCAGGCCACGACACCGTCAGCAACAGAGACTCCTACAGGTGAGCCATTCCTCGAAATGAAATTCCTCTCATTTCCTCAGCAAACTCAAGTGAGATTTTATGTCCTCTTCAAATGTCTTGAAAATAAATGTTGATGGTTGATTTTGTTTACTGCTGTTTCAAAATAACCACCAGTTCAAGCAGGACAGCATTGTCTTTAAAGTTGTTCTCATTAATGATCTGGATTTTTCTTCCCTCTAGCAGTGTGGCCCTGTTGTGCAAGAGTTGTTCTTACAGGCTGATTGTGTAACCGTGTAATAGCATTTGTCCAAAATGTCCTTCTGATTGTGATTTATTAGCTGGCAAAGAGCAGTCCTTTTCGCCCTGTTTCCCTTGTCTTTGTTATATATTGCACTTCCATGTCCAGCGTTGTGTTTGTTTCCTCCAGGGGCTGTTTCTGTAGTAGTTAGCCATGACTGATAGCATAAAGTGCCCCGACTGGCTGACATGGACAACAGAATTTGTATTGTAGCTCTGGCACCCGGAAGCCTGACCAGGATGTTGGCCATGTTGGTTCCTTCTGAGGACAATGAAGGAGCCGACTCCAGGCCTTCACTTGTCATTGTCCCACAGCTGTGTCCTCATGTGAACTCTCACAAGAGATCCCCTTCTTATAGAGCAGCAGTCATATTGGATTAAGAGCCCCTCAAAATGACCTTTCGAAAGCTATCTCCTTCAATTTGGTCACATGTTTGAGGTACTGAGGTGTTAGATTTCAACTTCAGAATTTGGGGCAAACAGTTCGTCCAGCACTCCTTCCTGCTCAGGGGTTCATCTGAGGAGTTCCGTCACTGGACCCTGTCACCAGGATTCTCACCTGAGCGCTTTCTCAACCGGCACCATGCACTGTGTATGCAGCTTCAGCATCTCTGGTTTCACTTACATTAGTTGAAGGAAAAGTTCACTCTTGTCCATAGTATTTCCAATGTAAAACATTGTGTTAGTGTTAATTGTATCAAAATTATTCTCGTCAGGTAGGGTTATCCCAAACTAGTAATTAACAGTTGCATAGTTTTAGCAGAAGAATTTAAAATAATCCCCTACAGCCTCCTGGAGTGGTAGATTCTGATAGTAGCTCCATTTAATACATGAAGATGCAGAGGTCCATGGAGTTAGGATAAATATTCACCTTGGCAACCAGGGTCTCGCTTCATGGCTTCTTGCTTAAACAGTCTGCCATCCTAATTTTTATTTTCCAAAGAGGATTTTAACAACTACATCAAAGTTAATTATTCCTGGAGATTTAATAATGAATTGAACATCTTTATTACATCATTTAGTTCTGGCATCTGAACGTACCAGCGCGCTCCATTCTAGCATCCTGTAGTTTCTCTCCTGGGAAAACCACATTTCCAAAAATACCTCTGCCTCACATCCTAGTCATCAGAGAGTTAAAATCACCCCCACATTCTCCCTCTGGAATACCATAGAAATTTTAAATGTACATTAAAATCAAATCCTTATCCTTACTCTAAGAGGTTAAAAAAATCTCTGGCACTGTTTCTGGCACTGTTTCTAAACTTTGAATTATCCTCATAATCACACAGCATCTACAACATTTTTTTCACATAGTCTTTAGTTTTAGCAGTTTCCAGTGTTATGTTGTTCGTCCGTGGAGACAGATGAGGTCGCTGCTGTGGGGACTTCGAGGTGTCCCCAGCAACCTATAACACAAACGACCAGAAAGGAAAAAGAGAAGTAATAAACTAGACTTTGTCAGAAACTTCTCTGAGCACTGTTATTAAACAGATAATGAAGGGAGACATTTTCAAAAAATTCTCTTTGAAATCAATGATCTGACAAGAAAATTTGAAATGTTTGAATTTCCAAGAATGCCTTTAGAAACTGAGACAAATTGAGTTGAACAGGTTTCCTTTTCTCTTAACGTTATATAGAACACACTGATAAAGGTATCTGTGGCATAAATTTATGTGATAAGAAGGAGGTTGCAAGCATTCTTTTGACTGTAGTTTTAATTAGCACACAAAGCAATGACTTCCATTCTGACGTTCTCTCCTATCTCCCTGTGTTCTGCTCATAGTTGGCTCCCGCTCCTCTCTCTTGCCATCACACTGGAGTACAACCTGGGCAAACATATTCTTAAAGCAACATATGGCTCTTTTTTTTTTTTTTTGCAGTGACTGCAATAGCAACAGGAACTCGATTGCCTCCTTCACAAGTATCTGCAGCAGCCAGTGCAGCTCCTACTTCCACAGTGATGAGATGGACTCAGGTGGGCGTGGTAGACAGCTTGTGCTCCTTGATGCTAGTAACATTATAGATGTCTATACAGGGGGCATTAATGTCTTCGATTCATTAGTCATTCTCAGTGGCCACCATATTGCATTGTGACTGTAAAACTACTTTCCAAATGCCAGTTATAAGAAGAGCACATTTAAAAGTCGTATTTAACATATGGCTTCTGACCTTACCCTTCATAGTCAAGGATTATAGGCACAATGGAAAAAATAAGTTTTTACCAAACACACTGGGCATGGATGCTTGGGTGGAGGCATAGGAAGTCATTTCAGCCTGAGGGTGTTTTTCGAAGGTATGTACATCCAAGGGAACCTTACATTTAGTCAACTGGGAGAGAGAAGTCAGGAAAAATACAGGTTGATGCTTTATTTTTCCCATGAGGGGCATTGCTTTGGACTGTTTCAGCAGCTTGATTCAACTGACTTTTCTGCTGTGTGAAACCTGATCCAATTCCTTTTCTGATATGGGCTAAGATCTCATTTTAAATTGCTCATATTTTATCAAATAAGATATTATTTCAACATGTTAAAAATAAGATTAAGGTTTTGGCTTATTTTTTTTTCATATAGGTGATGAACTTCCTATCAGCATCCGGATATCTCATGATAAACAGGACAAGATCCACACTTGCCTGGAGCAGCTTTTCAGCCAGGTGTGGTGGGGCAGTTGTGGGTCTTTTGTCTAGGTTAAAGGTCAGAAATCCTTGAGATGTAATGCAAAGAGCTAGAAAGAGGAATGCAGTGTGTCTCTTGGCCTCCTTGGCTTTAAAACATGCATTCCAGCGACCAAGTGTTTTATAGAAAACTATATGGCAAATATAAGTGCACACACAGGAGAAACCCTCTTGACTATTGGCGGGCTGGCTGAATGCTTCCTGGCGCCTCACTGAGTGTTATCTCTAGTTTCAAAAACTTCACAATTTCCTGACCTTTCATGTTAAGACCTTGCTTTTGTGAAATGTTTTATGATCATCACAATAATTTGTAGTATTGGAGGCTTTAGCACTTTGAAAATATTTCTGTGCTTTTGAATATTTTTGAGCTTTCATTTCTTTTGTGAAGTAGATTTTTTTTATTTTGTACATTTTTTATCAATTTATTGTAAATTATGAGGAATAACTGAAAACATTTAAGTGAAAATATGAGATGATTATAATATTTTGCTTAAAGATAGGTTTCACCAGCTTTGTGGGCTCTCAAAAACATTTATTTAAGAAAAGTATTTTATAAGATATATGCATGCACATGTTTTATATGTGTGTGTGTGTGTGTGTATGTAGTATATACTATGTATTCTGGATGTCTGTAACACTCAGAAATCTACCCTTGATAGATGGACTCCATAACCAACCTCTTGAAGGGGCAAGCTGTTGTGAGGGCCTTTGAGCAAACCAAGCATCTCACACCAGGTCGAGGATTACAAGGTATGTTTGAAATAAATAGCAAAGCAAAAATATTGCAGCAGAAGACAAAATTTTGAGCTTTTGTTCCATAATTATCCAACTCTACTTCTATTTGGATCATACATGAAAATATTAAAAATCACTATATTAACTTTTATAAACTTTTTATATTTCTTTGAAAATTTCAAACATTTGATACCTCTAGAGGCAAAACCAAAAATACACAAATTAAAGACACAAAAGACTTAAGTTTCGTTTGCAGTAATGTCTACCTGGTCATATCCCATGGAGGGGAAAGAGCTTCGGGAGTGTGGGATTGGCAGGCAGGCCCCTGACCACAGAGCATAGCACTGTCCCCTTCTCCTATCTCTCTTTCTGTATTACAATATCATTTCTGCCTATATTTGCTTCCTGGGTGGAATCCCTATAATAAAATAACATTGGGCTCTGGATTTTAGATTTAATACACTTTCTGTTGTAATTTCACTAAGGAAATTTATTAACAATATTCTAAAATAGTAAAATGGACCCAAGCAGCAAATTCTAGCAGCAAATTCTGAATCCAGTGGGCTTAACTGAGAATTGATTGAGTCTTATGAGGGGATTTTCCTATTTGTTTAGAATTCCAGCAGGAAATGGAGGCAAAGTTGAGTTGCCCGAAAAGACTAAGACTTCACCTCAAACAGGACCCCTGGAATCTGCCCAACAGTGTCCGGGTGCTTGCACAGAACATCAGGAAGTTTGTTGAAGGTCGGTATGAAAAGCAAAGTCTGCTAATGCCCATGCTTTCTGCAGTGATTCCCATGCAGAATAGAATAAAAGGAAGGAAATGGACAAGGAATGGAGGAGATAGAGACGGAATAAGCCTGCAGGCACTGCAGAGTGTATCGTGAAGAGCACTCTGAATGAATGAAATAGGGTGTGTGTGTAGAGAATTGAAACCATATGAGCATAAGACTTTGGAGTTTGAAATAATATGAGAAAATTATAAGGAATTAACAAAAGGTACATGGAGCTTAATTTTTATAGGAAGCCTAAAAAGTTTGTTGTGTATTTCTATGGGAATCTAATTAACTTCATACCTTGCATCACTAGTTTTTAAAGTTCTGGCCTTGACTGGTGGTCACTGGCTGCCGGGACATTATTTACATGTCATCCTGAAATTGTCACAACCTCTAATTTAGAGTCTAGGGTCATGGCCAAATGTCTGGAGATGTTCTTGATTGTCCCCGCTTCAAGTGTATGACTGGCACCCGTGAGTAGAGGTCAAGAATGCTGCTGAGACTACTCCGCACGCAGGACAGTCTGTCACAGCAAAGGATCCCCCCCCCCAATATTGACAGCGCTAAATTTGAGAAATGTGTACAACAGACCTTCCCATGCTTACAGCTTTATTTCATGGCCATTTGTCACTGAGCTATAATAAATAATATTCAGCAAGATTCTAGCATACTTCTAGTGACTCCAATTTTAGGGTAAATTGGAAATATATTCAAATACAGCAGCTTTGAACACTGATTTGAGTTGAGAGGACATTTGGATGGATAGATGGCAGGCCCCCAGATAAATCACAGATTATATTCAGTGATGAAATGTTATTTGTAACTGACTTTTTTGACTATATTTTAATTTTATGGCTTAATATTGTGGTTTCCTGGGAAACGTAACATCCCATTAAAAGTCTGAATCAAAATTGTCTCAAATTATGAATAGGTTTTAAACACACTTTAGTAAGCTAAAGCACATGTTTTGCAGAGTGGAAGCCATATTTTCTCAGAAGAGTTCCTCTCAGTAGCATAATGCTTCCAGAAGTTGTAAATTCATACAAATGATCTCACCTTCTCTGAGGTTTTGATAATGATAAAAATAGATAGATTAAACTCTTTTTTCAAATAAGTGCAGTATTGATTAGAACTGGACATATTCCTAAAACTTCGTTTTACTGCATTTTTAGTAAAAGTATTTCATCTTCGACATATACATTTCTAACATAAATAAAATGCTCAATAAAAAACATTTGAGAATCTTGCATTATTATCTTGTTATGTTTTTATACTCTATGTTCATCAAGGCACAATTTAAAGTCATAGAGTTAGTAGATACTTACATACCTAACATTGGTTTATTTCTTTGTTCTTTTGATTAATTGATGTTGTAAACATTGGTATCACCCTTGGTCATGAGACTCCAGTAGCTGATTTAGTCTGGCTATATGTTCTAAGAATCTTATAGTTAATGGAGTGCGTGGTAAAGACATTTTGCAGACTTTAAGTTCTAGCTATTTTTCTAAGTTACTCTGGGTGAGAACTCAGATTGTGTGTTAAATGAGTCTTTGAAAAACAGTTTATTTACCATCTCCTGCTTCAGCCTACTAGGCTGTCCTAGGGAGAGGGGATGCTGCCATTACTTTTAAATCAGTTGTGATGTGGAACATCCTCACGTAATCTCCCCAGTTCATTGCACTTTGTTCCATTTGGCTTCATGTAATTTCCATCCTACTTTACAAACTGTGGGGAGTGATGTCATAGATGTAGCCCCATAAATATGAACAGGTAAAAATTTAACTTGATACTTGGCTAGAAATTTGTATTTTACGTATGTCAGTGGAGTGCTCCTATTTCTTATGTTTCCTGATGTCTGATTTAAGATTTATATCAAATATGATGTCAAAACATCATGACCCTTGACCTTTACCTAAGACGGATTGCCAAAGTGTCATTCCAGTGTTAGGTGACGATTTCTTCATCCACACATACCCTGCTGAACAGATAATTGGGAGCAGATAATAGAAGGTAGGCATGTCAATCGGGGTCTTATTGATTAATATGTCAAAGAACTGATATTGTCTCATGCTTAATCTTTCTGCTAAACATGGTCTCAAGCTACTAGCTAAATTAAGATATATTTGCTTGCTTCCACCATCCCCTTAAATTTATGCTCAATTTGTGTTGCATGACTTTTCCTAGGAAGACACAAAGAAACACCCCTTAACCCCAGATAGGGCAATGGCAGAGCAAAGAAAGATTCCATCCAAATCCAGCTTGGTGAACCAATGGGTTTATTAGGCATGGGTGAGGAGTAGCTCACAGGAGCATGGATGTGGGGTAACTCATGGGAGCATGGGTGAGGAGTAACTCACAGCAGCATGGATTGGGATTACTCATAGGAGCATGAATGAGGAGTAGCTCACAGGGGCATGGATGTGGGGTAACTCACAGGAGCATGGATTGGGATTACTCATAGGAGCATGAATGAGGAGTAGCTCACAGGGGCATGGATGTGGGGTAACTCACAGGAGCATGGATTGGGATTACTCATAGGAGCATGAATGAGGAGTAGCTCACAGGGGCATGGATGTGGGGTAACTCACAGGAGCATGGATTGGGATTACTCATAGGAGCATGAATGAGGAGTAGCTCACAGGAGCATGGATGTGGGGTAATTCACAGGAGCATGGATTGGGATTACTCATAGGAGCATGAATGAGGAGTAGCTCACAGGAGCATGGATGTGGGGTAACTCACAGGAGCATGGATTGGGATTACTCATAGGAGCATGAATGAGGAGTAGCTCACAGGAGCATGGATGTGCGGTAACTCACAGGAGCATGGATTGGGATTACTCATAGGAGGATGAATGAGGAGTAGCTCACAGGAGCATGGATGTGCGGTAACTCACAGGAGCATGGATTGGGATTACTCACAGGGAATGGGTGACGCGTAGCTCAGAGGAACATGGGTGAGGGGTAGCTCACAGGGGCACGGATGTGCGGTAACTCACAGGAGCATGGATTGGGATTACTCATAGGAGGATGAATGAGGAGTAGCTCACAGGAGCATGGATGTGCGGTAACTCACAGGAGCATGGATTGGGATTACTCACAGGGAATGGGTGACGCGTAGCTCAGAGGAACATGGGTGAGGGGAAGCTCACAGGGGCATGGGTGAGGGGTAGCTCACAGGGGCATGGGTGAGGGGTAGCTCATAGGCCTATGGATGTGTCACCCAAAAGCCCACCCCAGCCTGTGTGATGGCTCGAGATGGGTGCATCACTGCGTGCATTCCGTGCTGGTTAACATAACTAATGGGAGGGCCTTTGTGAGGCCTTGGATTCCCCTGAGCTTTCTGAATCCGCTAAGTTTCTTTGGAGTTTAATGGGCACTCTCCCTCCAGGAGAGGATGTTTCACATGGTTTGTAAGTGATGACACTTTCTTCTCCCTTTTCCTTTAAAAATATCATTTCTACTGTTTTTCTCCCACAAACTTACTTTTTCTTTGCCTGAATTTGTCTCAATATCATAAAGCATTTTTATTAATTTTTTAGTTACCTTGCATTCATAATGCTGATAATTTTCTGTCCTTCTCTCCATGTTTTCTAATTCGTACACACCATTACCAGATTTTCTTTTACATGTCTTATTCTTGGCTCACTCTTGGACACCAGAGCCTGGTGGTGACTTGCTCCCAGATGAATCTAAGCTCATCAAGCTACTGGTATAAGCCAGCTTTCACTTTAGCTTCGGAATTGTGGCCCAATCCTAGTGTTCCTAGTGTCTTAACGAGACAATGAGATATGTTGTTAATTTTCTGGTGTATATCTTCGTCAGCTCTCTTCTCAAGTATCTCCCTTCTCCCTGCTGGTCTAAACTTATATTTCTACGAAGTGTTTTGTTCTTGCACATTCTATATCAGCTGCAGCCAGCTCTAGGTTACAGTAATAGCACTCTTCGTGTGTGTGATACAGCACTTTAAAAGACTTGCAAAGACCTTAAGTATATTTCCTGTTCATTTTTCCTACATAGGCCTTTGTAAACATAAAGTATCATCTATGAATGAGATGGACTAATAACTATTAAGTTTTTCGATACCACAAAGCTAGAGCATAATAAATTGGTTCTCAGCAGAGTGTGCTTTCCTGCCTCTGAAATCCTCTTGTTTCTGCATTCGTGTTTGTAAACTTCATGGCCCTTTGAGTACTGTCCGCATTTCTGATCAGTTAGCCAACCCCCTCTCGTTGACACCTGTAATGCATAGAACAGAATGATTTGTAACACTTCTCTTTATCCTATAATCTTTGTTACATAGAAGGCACTCTTTACTATTCGAAGCCAATGGACACAGTGATAAGTATGAAACTATTATATACCTGTCAAATATTTGTGATTGGCCCTGTGTGGGATGGAATAGTAGAGTATATTAATTTATATACATGCATTTTTTATCTAAAATTTTTAGTCATAGAAACAAGCATTATTTTCACAGCCTATATGTTCCGAAATGGCATTCAGTCTAAAGTAGCCAAGGATGTCCTAGAATCGGGCACTATTTGAATGGTATTCTATTGTCTAATTTGGAACTGAAAGACATTCTAGTGTCTTGGGCAATTGATAGTTTTCACCTAAGCAGAGGGGCAACAGTATAATGGGAAGCAAATGGCATTTTGATTACGTAATATAGTGAAAAAATTTTACTACCAGGATACAAGGTCATGTGAGTTGCAGAAGCACAGTGGATAACTAATAAGTGTGCTTTATTTCTCTGCAGAGGTGAAGTGTCGGATACTGCTGGCTCTCCTTGAATACTCAGGTAATGTTTTGCCCTATTTTTACTGTCTAAAGCAATGTAGCCAGAATCATAAAGGTCTTAAAATAGGAAATCAATACCTTCTGCCACCTAGAGAGACAAATGGGGCTCTGACACCTGCCTTCTCTAGAGTACAGGAAAGATTTTTTTTAATGTACTTAAGTGTTTTTATAAGGGCACAAAAGCTTAAGGTCATTTTTGATTATAAGTACATATAGAAATACATATAAACACGTATTAAAACCATATCATTACTAAGAGAAAGAAGAAGCTGGGCATGGGAGCGCAGGCAGGCAATCCCAGCATTAGGGAAGCCAAAGAAGGAAGAGAATCATAGGCTCAGGTTCCTCCTGACTTGCACACCAATACCTCCTTTCACTAAAACAAGGAGAAAACTTAAAGGCTGTGGTAAAGGGAATAGATGGTGTGTGGGTATGGAATTTCTCATGAAATCATCTAATTGTTGTTGATGATCAGGGATTTATATAAATGTTTTACAGATCTTACATTGAAGCACATCTACCATGCATTTAGTAGGAGTGCAGCATAATTGGCAATGGCATCAAAGGACAATCAAACATTTCATCAAACTCTGAATTACAGATAGGAAGTTGTTAGCCTCGTCAAAGCCAGCACTCCTTATTTTTAATCATCAACAAATTCCTAAAGCAGCAGCTGTCCCAAGTGTCCATCAAATAGGTGTTGTAAGAAAGCGATGGTCCGAGAATGTAGCTCCATCGGCAGAATGCTCCTCTGCCAGTCAGGAAGTCCCTGTTTGCATGCACAGCATGGTGTGATGGCCAGCATTCCAGAAGTCTACGTTTGCAGAGGTGTGTAAGAGCTTAGCGTTGTCTGCGCACCAGGGCACCTGGCAGCATGTTCCAGCGAAGCCGTGGAGCCAGCACCTTTACTGGCTTGCGATTTATTTTTTGACTTTTTTAAACTTAAAGAGCCAATTTTTCACTCAGTTTTCCAAGTAGGCCTTGAGCTCCTTAGCTGAAGTGATTCCCCAGCCTCAAACATTTGTGTATCAGGGAAATGCTGTCACACTTCTCTTAGGATTTTTCTTTTGAAGGCAAAACTCTCAAAACTATACTACTAGTGCATGGCTAGAGTAGGGGGTAATTTGTGACAATTTTAGAGCCTACTGAACTTGGATATTTTTGATGATGAATAAATGAGTAGAGTCGAATGAAGGGACATTTGGTTAACTGATTGTTCTTTGATTAATAACAGTAATAACGGCAAAAAATATCTTACATTTTTGAACTATTCTAAAGATAAATTTCATAGATTAATATTTATAAAATTTCATTGGGGACAACTATTGTTGTTTCCATAGTTTAAAGGGGAATAAGTATGTTTTGGAAGAATAATAATAACTAGTAGACGGTATTCATTCAACTCGGATCTTGGATATCGTGAGAGGTCACCAAAAATGCTCCCCAGTAAGTAAATTTAAGAAACAGCAAAAGGCATTTTGGAATTTGAAATTCAGTTTCACCACTTCCAAAAGTGATCCTGGACTGCACAGCTCTCTTCGGTGTTCAGATGGCTGCTTCATCAGACAGTTGTGATGTTTGTGTGTGCTTGTGTGTTTGTTATGAGATAGGGTCTCAAGTAGCCCAGGATAGCCTCAAACTTCAGGATATGGCCCACTCTTGTCTTTTACTATGAATCTTCCTGTCTCAGCCTCCTGTGGGCCAGGATTAGAGGCAGGTGACATCATCCCCAACTGGGTCCTCCTGCCTCAGCCTCCTGTGGATTGGAATTACAGGCAGGTGACATCACACCGAACTGGCAGAAACTTCTTTTTATCTTATTTTTATTTTTCTCTCCTATCTATGGGGTGGTTTTTTTTTTTGCATTTTTTTCCACTCTCTCTTTCCTTTTATGCATGGGATGATATTTAAACAATAGTCAAATTATGCCATCATTTTGACTGTGAAGCTATGTTTTTCATTAGAAAACAATAGTCTATATCTGCTGAATGTTCTACTTAACCCTTTTTGTTAATCTTTTGGAAATATTCCATATTTATTAGAAACCAAAGATAAAAATTATTTCTCTGGTTTTGGGCCTTTAGGGCTTTTTAAATAGTGTGTGTGTGTGTGTGTGTGTGTGTGTGTGTGTGTGTGTGTAGAAACTTTATACATGAGCACTACATTACACCCTCTGTGTTGGAGTTCCTATGTAGAGAAGACTGCTTCTCCCCCTCAAGACAGCTGTGGACTGGAATAACAGCTGGAATGAGCATTGACTAGCTCTAGAATTACTACCATTCGTAGTCTGATAAGTCTCTGTTTTCATGTCTTTGCTTGTTTTTTCTTACCCCTCCCCTCCCCATCTCTGTGTCAGTCTAATGCCCATCAGTATTTATACATAGCTCTCTAACTCTTTCTGTGGTCTTTTTTGAGCCTTAGGCTTCTAAATAGCCAAGATTATATGAAGTTTTGAATTTGTTACGTGTTTATAGAAGATGAGTATAGTAGGAACTGAAGTATTGAACGCAATTGAATCTTTTTATAAGAACAAATATTTTTTTAAAAATATATTCCTACTACAAAAAAAAAAACTTACTCTACCAAAATAATTAGCAAGCTGTCAAATAGATAGACCATTCTTTTGCTAGAAGCTGGTAACAACTGTTAAGATGCTTGCTGAAGTTCTTCTTCTTATTATTCTTTTTTAATAGGACTGGGAAGTGAGAAGAGATTTGGTACAGAAGGACATTAGGGAATTTTGAATGCCTACATAACTTAACAGAAAAGAGTATTTGCTTTCTGGTTCATTTCTTTATCATACTGTTCTTTCTCTGCTCAGTAACACAACCAGGTTCCCATTCAGTGCCAAGCACTGCTAGGTGCTAAGAAAAGAGTAGTTGCAGCAATCAGCCTATTAGACTGCATTTTGCTTTTAAAATCTTGTTTGTCTTTATTAGATACCTAAGAGGTAGGAAGTAGAAATGAATCTTGCCTTAGTTTCTTTTTATCTTCCAGTACTGGGGATTGAATCCAAAACCTTTTTCTTGATCATGTCTGGGAAGCACTACACTACTGAGTTATATGACCAGCTTCAAACCCTGTGACCTAAGACACTATCTGAATGCCCATGAATTACCTTTAAAGTCTAGGTATCATTATTCAGGTGATATATGACTTCCGATCTTGATCCAGTCACCAGTGATCCAGTAGGAAACAGATTCTCACAGTGATTTCAATTATCCATCTTGAAGAGAGATGTCCTGGGTCTATGATGGCAGAAATAAGTTCACCATATTTCCTGGGACAGAGATAATGTCACAGTTTTCAATATTTCAATAATTCAAAGAGGTATAATCTTTCAATGCACTGACATGAGCACTGAGTTAAAATTTGTGCTTCATCCTTCAAACTAAAGAGGCATGGGAACAAAATATGGGCTATAAGGCCATTTAGCAGGGCATTTAATGTGTGAGGGGTTTGTTGCATTGTGGATGAAAGGAGGGGAAGGGGGCATTGAGGAATATCAATATCAAGTCGGGATACACATCAAGCCTGCTCACAATAGCTACGTGGTGACTGTCACTCCATAAAGCAATGAGCATTTATTAAGTATCTTTAATTTAAAATTTCATTAGCTTAAAATTTAAACAGCACCGTTGCCCAAGATGTCTTTCATGTCTTCCTGTTATTTTAGTATGGCTAGAAATGTGGCCAAGACTGTGAATGAAGCTTCTCCTACACCAAAAATTGACACTAAGCTTCATCCTCACAGCAATTCAATATTAAAAATGAATCAGTGAGCAGGCACGATGTATATTTGGCAGAGTTATCAACACTTCTTTTGTGTTAGAAAGACTAATGAATGTTAATTGTGATCTTTTCAATTGTGATCAAGTTAAAGGAAAGTTGACTTACATACATATAGTAAGAGAGAAGCCATGATGTGTCTAAGTATTAGGGAGATGTAAAAATAAAATTGAAGAATTTCTCTTCAGAAGCACTTTGGACAACATTATTTTTACTAGCAGTACAGTTATTAACCCTTGTGCATTCTCTTCATGGTGATACAGGAGCCAGAGCCTTTGCTCCTGACGTGATGGCTTCCTACTTTTGATATCAACAGTTTCTTCCAAATTTTATTTTATTAAAATTATTTTCAGGTTATAGGTGGGACTATTCCTGTAACAGCTACTATTTTTAAAAGTTTATCCAGGTTTTCTATATTGTTGTCGGACACCTAAAAATAAAGTAAGACTGTCAAAGGAGAGGGATGGGCCGTTCCTATTTTCATTTTCGAGCTCTCAGGCTTTGTGAATTTCAGTTCCACAGATTCCAAGAGGTCAGGGCATGAATTCACACCTTTTCCTTCTTGAGTCAGCACCCAGGCTTCGTAGGTTCTGGTCACTCACTCAGTAGGCACTTGTTGAATGCCCACTCTGTTAGATTTGCACAACTCAAAACACATGGTTTGCTTCTTTCTTGAGAGTTGAGGAGGGTTAATTTCAGGTTTCAAGTTGGATGGATACCTGCCAAATGTCTTTCCCATCTAGCAGCACAAGGAACATGGCATAGAATTATTGAAGGAAGACATCTAGCATGCACAGGTTGGTTAAATTAATAAATTGAATGTTTGGAATTAGCATATTCAACCCCTTTGATCTGCCAAAGGAGAACACTCATGTAGTTCAAACTAAAAGAGGAATAGTCTAAATATCATATTGGATATTTTAATATTTGATCTATTTTTTAAGAAAATGTCACAAGTGAATGTTCCTTATATTAAAATTAACACAAAGCAACTGTACTATATTGAAACATGATTTTGATGGTTATTAAAAACAAATGTTCAATGTTCTTGGTAAATGACTTAAAAATTGTGTCTCTATCAATAAAATGAGAATTCAGTGTTGAAGAAGTCAGTTATCTTTATATTTTAAGCCAATATTGGCAGTAGGTATTGACCACACAAGGTTCTTTAAGCACTCATCCCAGACCCACTTTTCTGGGGAGATAATTTCCCCTGTGTTCCTCTCCTGCACATGAATTTCATCCCATGCTGAAGATAGGGCCTGATGTTTATCAGACTGGAGTCTACACTGATGGCAAATGAATCCCAGATGTCCATCATTCATTTATATGCAATTCCTGCAGAATCAGGCCACAGAGAAATCATACCTTCAAAGTCAGTTAACCCAAATCCACTCATAGTCCGATATACTTCTACTAAACCTATTAAAATCAATTTATGCTAAAATTAAAAGTACTAGCAAATTAAGGGAAATATAGGCATCCCCGGTCTTGTAAATGTAGACATATTTAGTACTCAGGAATTTAAATGAGTAATTCATAAGGTGCAGATTTATTTACTAGTACAAGCAGTTAGTCAGCAAATATGCTTTCTTGACTTGTATTAATATTTGGTAGGTGTCAAAGATGATTATTTTAAAAATATTAATAGTATTTAGTTTGTCAGCAGAAACTATACAATTAAACTTTGAGTTTTTTTAGCAAATAAAAATTATATTATATAAGGTAAAAACAAAGTTTTTTATTTTCCTCAGGATTTTATAAAATAAAGTAATGAGTTAAAATAGACTCACAGTGTATATGAAGGAATTTTTTAATTTCAAGTTTTATTCTTTGGAATTTTCATACATACACCTATTGTACCTTGATCATGTAGATCTTCATCTGCTACTGCAGCTCCCCAGGACCTCTGATCACATCCTCTCCCTGATTTTATGTCTTCATTGTTTATCTTATATTATTATTATTACTATTATTATTATTAGTCTACCAACTCAAATACTGCTGTCCATATGCATATGGGTACACGGTCATCTACTAGGTCACAGAGAACCTACCAGTGTCACACTCCTAAAAATGGGTCTTTCTCTTCCCCAACAGCCTTCAGCTGCCAGTAGCTTGTCATCTAGAGATGGAGTCTGGAAAGCCCTTTCCCCTTCCATGCTTGAATTTTGAACTGGCTTAAATCTGTGCAGGTCTTATGTATGTGCTCACACCTTCTGTGAGTCTCTTGTGTGCAATAGCCATGTCAAGTCCAGAGGACAGCATTTCATAGCATACCCCCACATGTGGAGACTTCTTTAAATGTTTTTGATATGTGCTTATTTTTAAATCTTAATAAAAGCATATTTATTTTTTTTGTTAAACAAGCTCATTTTACTCTTTCCTCTCAAGAGAAAAAATTAAGCACTAGCCCTTGGTATATGCTTAATAGTTCATTTTCAAGCTGGGTGCAATATTGCACACCTTTAACTCCAGCACTTAGGAGGCAGAGGCAGGTAGATCACTATGAGGTCAAGGTCAGCCTGGTTTACAGAGTGAGTTCCAGGGTAATCAGAGCTACACAGAGATACCTTGTCTCAAAAAATATATGATTTTCGTTCAGCAATATTCATTTTGCAATTATAATTATATCATTTTCCCCTTCTCTTTCCTCTCTCCAAACTCTCCTCTATACTCCTTGCTGCCTTTCAAATTCATGAAGTCTTTTTATTAGTTGTTGTTACATATATATATATATATATATATATATATATGTGTGTGTGTGTGTGTGTGTGTGTGTGTGTGTGTGTGTGTGTCTGCAGGTATATTCCTAAATACATAAATGTTTCTCAATCTATATATTGTTACTTATGTCCATAATTTGGGGGCTGACCATTTGGTATTGGATAGCCAATTGGTGTGATCTTCAATGGGAAGAACTATTTCTCCTATTGTCATCATTCCTTAGTTGTCTGTAGTTCTTTGCATAAGGTTGAGGCCTCATTGGTTTCCCCCATCATCTTTGGCATGCCTCTTGGTGCTTTTGTTCAGCTCAGGTGGAGGCAGTCATGTTGGTGAGACTTTATGGGTGTGGTTTTTGACATTGCTCGAATCTGACAGCAACTCCTTGATTCTCTGGCTCTTACAATCTTTCTATCCCTTGTAAACGCAGACTGCTCGTTTGTTTCCTGGCGATTCAGACCTGAATAATCACACAGAAATTATATAAATTACAACACTGTTCGGCCAATGGCTTAGGCATATTTCTGCCTCACTCTTACATCTTAAATTAGCCCATTTCTATTAATTTATGTATCACCATGAGTCCGTGCTCTTCCCATAAGGTTCCAAAGTCTGTCTCCTTCAGCAGCTACATGGCATCTCTCTGACTCTGCCTTCTCTCTCTCTCTCTCTCTCTCTCTCTCTCTCTCTCTCTCTCTCTCTCTCTCTCTTGAATTTCAAGTCTGGATGTGCTCTGCTAAGCCACTTGCCCAAACAGCTTTATTCATCAACCAATAAAAGCAATGGATACAGAATCAATCCCTTCTCCCACAATGTTTCCTAAGCCTTCCAAGCTGGAGTTGTTTTATAGATGTATTCATTGGGACTGAGCTCTACATCTTGACATTTTGATTGGTTGTGGTTTTCTATAATGGTCTCTGTTGCAAAGAGAAGTTTCCTTCATACTGTTCTTATCTGTGGACATAGGATATTTAGAATGTAGTTAGGGCTACGTAGATTTAATAAGGTGGTGGTTTTATGTTCTCCAAGATCCATGACTTCATTAGTTCTGGATTGTTGGCTAGGTTTCTCGTAACAGCATGGTTTCCTTCAGACTGAGTAGATCTTAAATCCAGAGATTTCAGTTTTTGGTTTAAGATTTAAGATTTGGTTAGTGCCAAAGTATGTGGGCTACTACTGCACCCTTACAATTACTGTGCCATGCTGGTGGTGGTCTCTGCAACATTTTCTGTTCTATATTGTAATTTTGAGACAGGGTCTCTCTGTATTCCTGGCTATCCTGGAACTTACCATATAGACCAGGTTGGCCTTGAACTCAGAGATCTGTGTTTGGATTAAAAGTTTGTGCCATTACACCTGCCTGCTGCAACATCTGAAAGCTTCCTTTGTGTTCTTTTTAATCAGATAGTGAAACCCAGCTCCGGCGAGACATGGTTTTCTGCCAAAGTCTTGTGGCCACTGTGTGCGCCTTCTCTGAGCAGCTCATGGCCGCCTTAAACCAGATGTTTGACAACAGCAAGGAAAATGAAATGGAGACTTGGGAAGCCAGCAGAAGGTGGCTGGACCAGATTGCGAATGCAGGTGTCCTTTTCCACTTCCAGTCACTTCTGTCACCAAATTTGGTAAGGAATCTTATGACTCCTATAGTCTGCGTCAGCTGTAGCCTCCATGGTCACATGACCACTATGAAGCAGTTGCCATTTCTCCCTCACTGTTTCCTTCATAGTCATCCAGCTATTTTAAAGGGAAGTCTTTCCCTGTGGTCATTCAGCTTGTACTAAGAATGTGGAATGTATTCTGTCTTTTCTGATTTTATCTCTTCTCTCTGGCTGCTATAAGCCGGGAGGGACTCCGATACTAGTCATTCTTAGATCCTTAAGCACTGACTGGAAAAAGTCCTGGAAAGAAGGTAGGGTGTTATAAATCCAGAAATAACAGCTTCCCTGATAATTGTTCTCCGACTGTTGCTAATAATCTGGGGCAAGCTTCACAGACCGTTACTGTCTGGCAGTCTGTTTGAAAGTTGCATGTGCTAAATAATTTCAATCCTTCCTTTAAATGAGTGTTCTTCATTGACAGTAAGAACTTTGAGACAACTGCAGTAGAAATTGCCTTGCTTGAGGATAAATAAAGATGGAAAAAAAGGATCCTGAACTATCTAAAAATATAGACAACTTTGGAGTTGTTCACATAGATTTTCTGTAGTTTTGTGATGTCTTAATGCACAAATGCCTGCTTTTATGTCCATAAACATTTTGAGGCTCATTGAATGGAATCCTGACTTTGAACATGAGAGTCTGTTTCATCTGCTAAAGTACAGATGGATAATGTGAAGTTACCAAGTAGCAGTTTTAAAACAAATGTAGAGGTTTTAATATATTGAAATAGCATTTTTCATACTGTTGTCTATGGAGGTGATTATTGTACTGCACATTCATGGAAGATTCTGGAATTATAAATAATGGCATCCTTCCCAGGGTGGCTAAGAGATACAGAAGTAGATTATTTTAAGAAGGGTCTATGCACTCCATGTGGACAGTAAATTACATATTTGGTTAATTTAAAGTAAGACATTAGGCAACGTGTTTAAAAACAAAAACCATAGCATATTTCCAATGTACACTATGTGTGATAGTCAGGCTACTCCCTAACTTAGTAGAAGTGTTTTCTGATTGAGTGAACGAATGAATGCATGGGTGAGACTTCATTTCTATTCTATCCTCTTTATTCAAAGTTTCTGATATCGAATCAATTGCTGCTGTTTGGACTTTAAGCTTTGAAGTCTCCAGGATTAGGAGAAAATATTCACAAATCATAGAGGCAATAAATTGCATAGATTTGAATGTATAAAGAATCCTCAAAACTCAGTAGTAATTTTTTAAAAGACCTACTTTAAAAGTGGCAAAGGATTTGAGTAGATACTTCCCTAGAAGATGTAAAAGTAGCCACTAAGCACATGGCTGATAACCAAGGCCAGCTGCCACTAGAGAAATGGAACCCAAAGCACAAAAATGAGCCCTCTACTATAGCAATTGCTGGCGGGGATCTGTACAAGTTCTGCTCCTCAGAAAAGAGTCATAGGAACGTAAAGTAATACAACGTGTTTGGAAACCAGCTTACGAGTTCTTCCCGACATTAGACATCATTTCTGTCTTCCTGAAATCCTAGTCCGTCCTTAGGTTACTACCCAGTACAAACCCCAGCTTCCATTCACTTAAGAACTGTGACAAATACTCCTACCAGTGTTATTCAAAATACCTGAAGACTGTCAGCAGCTCTGGTGTTTGTCAGTGGGTGACTGGATAAGTTAAGTGCTGTCTCATACAGTAAAATCTGACTCAGGCATAGACAGTTTGTACTACTGATGAGTGCTAGATTGTACAGAAATCCTGGAAGCACAGTCTTCCAGGAAGGAAACTCGCCTGGCAACCAAGAATGGGGTTTATTTCTACTGTGATAAAACATACTGAATGGATACATTCCAGTTATCACAGTAGACATCCGATTGCCTGGAGCTAAGCGTTCAGGTAGATGCCCCGGGGAGAATGCCTAATGATGCTGGGTTTCCTTCCCAGGTGATGAGAATGCTCCACAATTAGATGACAACAGAAGCAGCTCAGTGCCACAGACGTTAGGGATGCTCAGCTGTGTATTTTGCCTGAGTGAATTTCATAGTCTGTGAGTTATATATCTCAACGAAATTGTGCTCTTCTTAAAAACCGGCCTTGTGAAACCTTTAAATTTATTTTAGTAATTGGTTTTTAATCAGAGTTTACTAGAAAAAAAAAAATCAAAGAAACCTCTGTAATGAGAGCACAAAGTCCTGAAAGCATACATACAAATAATATCAAATGGACCAAGCAGTTTATAGTTGGTATATATGTATGTACATATGCACGCATGCGATAATAATTACTGAGTAAGGAGGCCATGAATTTGAAGGAGAGTGTGAAGGGAAGGGGTACATGAGAGGGTTGAGAGCAAGGAAAGGACGAGAGAAATGTTTTAATTAAATTATAACCAATAAATAAATAATGAAACAAAGCACAGGCTCACCTGTAACCGTGGCTCTCTGAAAGTCGCTGCCACCCGGGACTGTGCTTCTTGGAGCTCTAGGCCCAGGCAGTTGTTAGCTGGTTTTGTCACTGTCCCGGAAACAGTGTGGTTCACACTGCAGTGCTCTGAGACTGAGATGCTAACAGAGTTTCTCCCAAATCTACTTGACATCAGAAAAATGGTGATGCTTTTCAGTCCTGCTGCAAACGTCTGGGCAGTAGGTACTTTTTCTACAACTTCCACGGGAATTTAGGGCTTTGGGAGATGGTTCAGTGGGTGAGAGCTCCTGCCGTGTGGACCTGAGGACCTGAGTTGGAATTCTCAGCACCCACATTTCACATAAAAGCTGAAACCAAAACCAACCAACCAACAACAAAACTGTTGGTGCCCCCTTGCATGCCTGTAACTCTGATTCTGTAGTGGGGGAGAGAGAGGAAGGGAGGTCTCTAGAACTTGTTAGTTGGGCAAGCTCCAGACTTGCTAGTTGGGTGAGCTCTAAACCTGCTAGTTGGGTGAGCTCCAGACTTACTAGTTGGGTGAGCTCCAGATTTGCTAGTTGGGCAAGCTCCAGACTGGCTAGTTGGGTGAGCTCTAGACCTGCTAGTTGGGTGAGATCCAGATTTGCTAGTTGGGCATGCTCCAGGTTCAGTAAAAAGACTTTGACTCAGCCTAGGCAGTTTGGATGCTCACCTTACTAGACCTGGATGGAGATGGGTGGTGGCTGGACTTCCCACAGGGCAGGGAACCCTGATTGCTCTTTGGGCTGACGAGGGAGGGGGACTTGATCGGGGGAAGGGGAGGGAAATGGGAGGCAGTGGCGGGGAAGAGACAGAAATCTTTAATTAATTAATTAAAAAAAAGAGACCTTGACTCAAAGGTGAAAAGTGAGAGAGCTGAACATGTGGCATCTGCCTCTGGCCTCCATGGGCTTACATGTACTTACACACTCGTGTGCATATCCCAGTGACATCATCTTCCTGGTGCTCACTTCTGGCCTTCTTATAGCAGTTACAGCATTCTCTACAGAGTACGTAGGCTCATAATGATGACACAATTAACTTGACACATCGAAGTTATCTCTTAATATAGCACTTGTTTTCATTTTTTAAAAATGAATTGTTTTTATTTTATGTGTTTGATGTTTTATCTGAATGTATGTCTGTATGAGGGTGTTGGATCCTCTGGAACTAGAGCTACAGACAGTAGTGAGCTGCCATGCGGGTGCAGGGAATTGAACCTGGGTCTTTTGGAAGAGCAGCCAGTGCTCTTCAGCACCGAGTCATCTCTACAGCACCGAGTCGTCTCTCCAGCCCCAGCACTTGTTTTCTTGATAACATGAATTACCCTTCCAAACAAGTTTAACATGCTTCATACAATTCAACAAGTTGCTCAGAGCTTACTGGAAGCTGAAGCAGGATGAGTGTAGAGTTTTTAAAATATTGTTAATTTGTGCACGAGAAATCTCATTATAGAGGTGAGACAAGTGGTTGAGATGAAATGGATTACTTATTCATATTCTAGGCTAAGGACCTCCCAAAGCTGTAAGGTGAGCATGGTATTTGTATATAATCTCTTTGGAAGACAAATGTATCTGTACATGGAAACTGCTTTTATCATGGTTTTAATAAGTAGTGATTGAACAATGAATAAATTATTATAAAACAGGATGATTGTGAGTTAATTTGTTTTTAACTTAAAATTAATGGCTTTTTTTGCTTCCTATCTGTTACTTTGTGAGCTTTTAGAAGTAAAAGGCCAAAAGCACATATTATTTGTGAATGAGATCATTAGGATTAGATTCTATCTATAAGCTAGATTGACTATTATGTATATAATCATTTATATATTGAAAAAATACAAAATCAGAAAATGATAAAACCATACAAGGAACATGTCACTATGTAGGACTTCTTGATTTTATTTTGTACAGAGTTTTCAGGAATGTGTTGGCACCAATGTTTTCTATGCAATAAAACAGAAGGGAAGGGATTCTTGTTTGCATTTACATTGTGCCATGGGATCTGACAGTGCATCGTTCGGTCATCTGATAGATTCTTTCCCTTCATTGTAGAAAGATGAACAAGCCATGCTAGAGGATACACTGGTAGCGCTATTTGATTTGGAAAAAGTTTCCTTTTTCTTCAAACCATCAGAAGAGGAGCCCCTGGTTGCAAGTGAGTAACGATGTGTCTACAAGATGTTTCTGGTGGCAGATGATGCCATCTTTTGATGTGCATAGAGTTACATGAGTTGAATGATTGAAAAGGGTTTCTTTGCCTTCAACATTTTCCAACATTAGTGCTGACAGGCTGTATTTTATTTTTTTTATAAATATTTATTTATTTATTATGTATACAATATTCTGTGTGTATGCCTGCAGGCCAGAAGAGGGCACCAGACCCCATTACAGATGGTTGTGAGCCACCATGTGGTTGCTGGGAATTGAACTCAGGACCTTTGGAAGAGCAGGCAATGCTCTTAACCTCTGAGCCATCTCTCCAGCCCCCCAGGCTGTATTTTAGAAGTCATACTTAAGAAACAGTACTTGTTATGTAGTGAACCCATGGATTAATGTTCATGTCTTTAAATTTTGCAAATTACCATTATTTTTCTTTGATTTCAATTTTGTATAAATGTTTAACAATAAGATGCCTACCAGTCCAAAAAAATCTACAGTTCATCTTTAAAAACAGTTTTGTGTGCTTCTTGATTTTCACAAGTGTTTGGATCCTGTGTATTTTAATAAAAGCTATAAGTGTCTTCAGAGATGGGAGGTGTTCTTATGGCCCTTCCCAGAGGCTAGTATAATAGATAGAGGCTCAAGAAGTGCACACTTCAAATCTGTAGCTTGATGAAATGATAATCATTCTTTCAGTTGTCTCATCAAAAACTTCATTTGAATGCTTACTTTTTGCCAGAATTACTCTGGGTATGAGGTTCAAAAGAGTTCTGAGCAGATGGTGTCTTCTGTGGGTTAGAAATTGAGGTGAGGAAAGAAAATGACAGGTTAGAAAAACAAATTAATTTGTTAAGTTAAAAGTAACAATAAAGTAGATCAGAATATAAAGATGAAGGAGCAGAGGAAAGATGCTATTAGCAGGGTGGGGAGGGCCTCTGGTCTAGGAGAGCAGACCTCTGTAGGGGCTGAGAGAGTCATACAGATAGTGGGAGATAGTTTGTCAGGCTTCATCAACTCTCAGGCAGGAGGTTGTGAGACATGTTCTCAGAGCAACAAGCCAGCCTTTCTTGGTCATGGTAGAGCAAGCAAAGAGAACAGAGTATGACATCAAATAGGAAATAGGACCTTGTAGGGATTCCTGCTACTGAGATATCTCCATGTTCCTGGTTTCAAGTGAACAGCAAGACCTGATTTACGTAGCCAAAGTGATGCCTCTGTCTACTGTGTTACATATACCATTCTGAGGATGGGCAGAATCTCATAGACCACTTAAGAAGCTCTGGAGTGACCTAAGAGAGAAATCACAGTGACTTGGATGTGAGGGAATCTGTGGGGATAGTAAAATTAAAAATATCAATACTATTTTATAATTAACTATAGTATATAGTATATAGTTAATTATAGAATTGCCACTAATGTTCATTTCCACTTATAAACAAAAAGACCAAGAATATGAAAGTGTAAGTTACTGATACCCAAGAGACAATTGTTATCTGGCAAAATGTGTGGTAAATTTTGATTACAAACAAAATTTTAGATAAATTGTAAGGTTTCACCTTGCATGTATAGAAATAGAAGGACATTTAGTTTTACTTGAAGACTGAGCATAGTTTTGCTGAAGGCTGAGAAAACAATTCTGTGATGTTACTTAATGCTGTTAATTCTTTAAAAATGCTGCTTGAGAAGCTATAAGCTCTCATGGGCATTCATTGTCCTCTGTGCTTTCAAAGTGACATTTTTGACAACCGAGGAAGCAGGGGAACCACAATGATGAGCTCTGTGAGTGATTTTTTTTTTAATCCACGGTAAGAGACATTGATGTGTTGGACACATTCCAAACATTAAAGGTAATTGTGATCCCCTAAGAAAAAGTTAGAGTTTAAATATGGCTGTGCTCATGACAAAGCACTCATGATGGTGGTGTTTAGCAATGTGCTTTATGCGTCTCTTTGGGGACTCCTGAAGGTAGTTCCCTAGTAAAACACCAATTTCAATGCCATATGACTCCACCATTAAACATAAAAATGAAGAGCAGTCATTGTGGGTTTGGGAAAGGAGCTGACACATAACCATTCAGAAATAAAGTGTATGAGGAGAAGAAGCCTGGAAACCACGATTGAACCTTGAGGGAGAGCATTGATTAGAAGGGTAGAATAGCATTAAAACAACATAACCTTGACCTCAAAGGAAGGAGAAACTTCCTCATAAAATTGACCAGAGCTTCATTTAGAGATTGTTTAGTCAGGTACACACTTTGACCCACGTGCTATAGAGGAAGAACACTAGAGAGGGAGGTGCATTTCTGTGACTTCTTCCAAGCCTCATTTACATAGTAAGTGTGAAACTAGCCAGTCACAGTGAGAAGAAGAAAGATAAAGCCACCATAAGAGATGGTTTAGCGAGAACAGAGGGGCCTTCAGAGTAACCAGTACAAAAGTTACCCAGAACAAAGGGTAGTAGCTGGCTTTTATAAGTTTCGGGGGCTAATGGAAAGTTTTATACCATGCAGTTTAGTCTCTGATAGGAACCAGATACTAGTTAGAACCATAAGTCAGAATCAATAAATTCATAAACAGAAGCACTTCTTAGCTATGTCCCAGGGAGTGCTGCAGTGTGCATCCATTCTGTTTTCCAGACTGTGGGATCAGGAAATGATGACAGGAGAGAGTTCTCATTGTGAAACCTGACACCCGAGGTCCATCAAGTCTTACTCCAGTGGTAGAAGAAGGTTAGAGCTTGTTCAGATTCATGGCATGTAGTTTCATCTCTCCACCTGTGTAGGAGCAGACGTGTCAGGATGGCTAATAAAGGCTGCATGGCTGGTATAGAGACAGGTTGGTTGCACGCCTCTGGAGAGAGGACAGGGTGCAGAGAGAAGGAAGGTAGAAGAAACCATTCACTTTTATCTAGACCCTGAATTCAAATTCTGGATCCATTCTCATCAATCAGTGTGCCAACGAAGATATTAGGTTTTTCCAAGCTCAGAGCTGGGTGTTTTTTTTAATTTATTATTTTTTTTCTTTTTTAAATTTTTTTATTTATTAATTTATTAAAGATTTCTGCCTCCTCCCCGCCACCGCCTCCCATTTCCCTCCCCCTCCCCCAATCAAGTTCCCCTCCCTCATCATCCCGAAGAGCAATCAGGGTTCCCTGCCCTGTGGGAAGTCCAAGGACCGCCCACCTTTATCCAGGTCTAGTAGGTGAGCATCCAAACTGCCTAGGCTCCCACAAAGCCAGTACGTGCAGTAGGATCAAAAACACATTGCCATTGTTCTTGAGTTCTCAGTAGTCCTCATTGTCCGCTATGTTCAGCAAGTATGGTTTTATCGCATGCTTTTTCAGACCCAGGCCAGCTGGCCTTGGTGAGTTCCCAATAGAACATCCCCATTGTCTCAGTGTATGGGTGCACCCCTCCCAGTCCTGAGTTTTTTGCTCGTGTTCTCTCTCCTTCTGCTCCTGATTTGGACCTTGAGATTTCTGTCTGGTGCTCCAATGTGGGTCTCTGTCTCTGTCTCCTTTCATCGCCTGATGAAGGTTAATATTCAGGAGGATGCCTATATGTTTTTCTTTGGGTTCACCTTCTTATTTAGCTTCTTTAGGATCACGAATTATAGGCTCAATGTCCTTTATTTATGGCTAGAAACCAAATATGAGTGAGTACATCCCATGTTCCTCTTTTTGGGTCTGGCTTACCTCACTCAGGATAGTGTTTTCTATTTCCATCCATTTGTATGCAAAATTCAAGAAGTCATTGTTTTTTACTGCTGAGTAGTACTCTAATATATTCCGATCAACCTACCGCTGGACCCAGCAATACCACTCTTGGGAATATACCCAAGAGAGGCCCTATCATACAACAAAAGTATATGCTCAACTATGTTCATAGCAGCATTGTTTGTAATAGCCAGAACCTGGAAACAACCTAGATGTCATTCAATGGAAGAATGGATAAAGAAAGAGCTGGGTGTTTTAAATAAGACAATGTGTTGAAATCCTTAAGTGTTACATGGTTATAATCAATATTTGAAACCATTCTCTTACACTTGCTTTTAGGCAAGTAAAGACAAAACATCTCCTTTATAATCATGATACTGTTAATCTTAAGGTGGTTATTAGACGAGTGAGTACTTGTAAATCCCCAGTGTCTTTATATGGGTCAACTCTTGTGTCTGGAGCTATGGGTCCCATAATGGATGAAATAGATAGGGGTCCATGATGTCGATGGCCAAGATGAGACATAATGATGAGATGACTACAGAGGTAGTAGATAGACCATACAACGAAATAAAGATGCATAAACCAAGAGGGTAATGTGGCCTTTTCAGAACTGACTACAGAAAACATCCCATAATGGCAGTTTTGAATAGATCTGAAGGAAGACAAAGACTTGGAAAGTCTTAGAGAGAGACAATCTAAGCAGGCTGAAGTATCAATTTTTAAAGCAAAACTTACTTATAAATTCACATATCCCATTCACTGATCTGATGTCGTATCTTCAGGGATGAAGTCATTGTGGCTCTTTCCTAGGGTGAGTTGCCATAGGAAGTTCCCTCACTCAGCTTACATTCCTCTGAAAATAAATTGGTTTTCCATAGAAGATGGCCTTCTGCAAGAAAAACAGTGGTGGATGTCAGTTCCATGTTATTGTGCTTGTTTAAAAACACTTTTATAGTTTCCTCGTTTTGTGTTTGCAGAGTTCCTCGTACATTCTGAGAGCTAGTCCTTTCTTTATTCGTTGTGTCCTTCACAGATCCTTACTCCTAGCTGTATGCTCATCGTCACATTGTGCTAGCCTCATCTTCAATAGAGCTCAGATTTAGTGTTGCTACAATCTAGATGACAGGATTTCTTTCATTGGCTGTGCCTTTAGTGTTATTTCTAAGATGGCATCCTCCATGACCATGGCTTTCTCCTGTGCTATCTTCTAAGAGTTACATAGTTTCACACTTTCTACTTTAGTTTTTTTTTACCTACTTTGAATTAATCTTATGAGTGGATGAGCACTATGTCAAGATTCTTTTTATATGTACATGCCCAGTTGTTTCAAAACCAGGGGGATGAAAAACCTATCATGTTACCTTTGCTCCTTTGTCAGGATAAATCGGCAGCTCACATGGGACTAGCTCACACATTTCTAGACCGGCGTTCCATTCAGCTGCTGTCTGGCTGTCTGTTCTCTGTCCAGCTGCATATTGTCTTCATTTACAGGCACATTGTTCCTGTGGACTGAGACATGGTGTCGGACAGCCCCTACTTTTCTTCCTCAGCTCTGTGTTAGTTGTTCTCAGTCTCTTTCCTCATTGTGTGAACTTTAGAGTCATTTTGTTGATATCCATGAACACCTTCAGATTTGAAGAATTTTCATGAAAACTGTCTATCAAATCAGGATTAAATAACATCTGGACAATAATGGCTCCTATTAACCATGAACATAGACTAGTTTCCCATTTATTTCTTAATTTTTTTGTTTTGTATTTGTCAGAAATTTTATTTTTCTCACATAAATATTATACATATTTTAGTATATTTATATGTATTTCATTTTAGAGGTGGCTAATACAAATGGTAGTGTGTTTTTAACTTTGTGTTTTAATTGTTTATTGCTAATATATAGGGAAATAGTTGGATTTTGTATATTAACTTTGTCTCTTGCGTCTTTGATATATACATATTATTCTCAGAGAATGTTGTTGATCTCAGATTTGTCTCCCATCTTTGAGCATCTGATCTATAAACAAACGTTTGCTCCTCTCTTGATGAGAGTTTTCACGTCCTTTTCTTCTATAGTTGTCTTAGTGGGAACTGCTAGTACAGCATTGAAAAGGAGCGGTGGTGAGAGAGGTCATCATTCTTGCTCCTGATTTAATGGGCAATCGTAGTTGATGTTAGCTATAGCTTTATATGTATTTTATCATATGGTGGAGGTCCATTTTCTTTAACCTATTGACTGAAAACATTTTTTCATGCGTTCATGTTACATTTTGTTAAATGCTTTCCCTGTATGCTGTCAGGATTAGGTAGGTGGGCTTTATTTTTATTATTTTGTCAATATATACAAGGGATTACATTAATTTATTTTGCATACCTTGTGTAAATCCTACTTAATAGTGGTATATAGTTAGTTATATACAAGATTTAATTGGCGTATTCTTGGGTAATTCCTGTGTCCATGAGAATTGCGCACAGGAAAACTGTTTTCATCCCTTCAAGTAGTCTTGAGTTGTTATTACTTCACTGTAAACAAGATGTTCCAATTCTTAAGAATTACTTCCTTAATTCCCTTTTACCTTTGCTTTATGTCAGTTTAAAATATAGCTGTCTATGACATCATTGTCATCCTTTCAGTAACATTATCCACTTGACATGACTTTACTGCCTTGATGACAAAGACTAAATGCATACAGTTTAATAAACATGGACATATATGATAGTATAAGAAGAAAGTAGAATATAAAAATAGTTAGCAGGTATAAATTTATTTTCTTCCTTCTATCTCTGTCTCTATCTCTGTCATCTGTCTTTCTGTCTATCTCTGTTTCTCTCTTTTTATCTCTATTTATCTTTATAACTATCTCTCTTCATCTTCCCTCTTCTCTTTCTCTGTAGCACAGGCTAGGGTGAAACTCCACAATCTTCCTCTGCATGTGTAAACCACCATCTTCTTAATGTTGTTTTTGGCTTTGGTTTTTAATTTTAACAACCGAAAATAAAAAAAATTCCAATTATGAAAGGGCTTTCTTCTAAATCTTCAGTTTAGAAATTCATTTTTCTGGTTTCTAAATTAAACCATTAATGTCTCTCTATGAAAAGTTACAGAAATAAAATAAGCATTATAAGGTGGCGTAAGGGAAGCTGGTGACCAGTGCTGCCATAGCTCCTTTTCCTACATATACAATTCAGTAACAAAGAGGGAGGGTGTCATTCGTGTGGCAAATGCTTTTGATCTTGAACTCAATATCAGTTCCAGGAAGGCAGTTTGAAGTGCTAATGTTGAATCAGGAAGATGCACTGTGTTGAATCAGGAAGACCTGCTATCTTGTTCTTAATTTTTAACTAGTTAGTAGCAGTGTTCTAATTTGAGTATTTTCAGAATGATTTTATATCCTTTTTTAATGGGGTAGAAATATTGTGGATTCACGTGGAAAGAAAATGACTTACAGTTGCACCATGAAATGTTCCCACAACATTTTAGCCAATTGCATTTGCTGATTTTTTTTTTATTAAAAAGCCCTTATTTTTAGAGTATTTAAAAGTAGCTCCAAGAATTTGGAAAGATAATTTCTAATGACCATAAGGCATCCTCAACAGAACATGGTTCATTTTAATGTGATGGTCAGGGAGCAGAGCTTACAAAACCCATGCTCATTTTGCTAATGGTTGCTATGCAGGCCTTTTTCTCACATATACTTAAGGAGTGTGCTCCGTGGGCTCATTTTAACTACTTATGAATGAGGCAGCTGCCCTGAGAGATCCTCGTTTAGTTAAGTGAGACATCTGGTGTGTCAGAGTGTAACCAAGTTCCCCATTACAGAATCCGATACTCAGTTCCGTAATAAACCCGTGTCTTTAGCTAGTGGAACTCTGGTTCAGTTCTCTTTGACCGAACGGCGCTTTGTGTGCCACATAGGCCTAAAGTCCAGTGTAAGCATTCCAGCTCTGTGGAGAAAGGCCTCCCTAATGCAAGTGTTGCAGCTCTGAGGGAAAAGACATCCTGGCAGGCAGGAGTCAAGGAGTACCAAAAAGTCACAACACACAACAAACCTTATACGAGAGATTGATTGGGAAAGACACAAGACCACAAGACGGTGGTTGCCTCTGCTTAGGCAAGAAACAGCTAAGAACTGAGCAGGAGGTAGGAGGTCTAGGGTTTCTTGTGGAGCATAGCTTTCCATGACCTGGGTTGGTAGGGTTTTATGAACTGATCTTTGGGCAAACTCAGGGATTTGTGGGATTTTGTGGCCTGGTCTTGGTTTTTTTTTTTTTTTTTTGGCTACCTGCATCTCCAGGGACTGTAAATGGACTTCATGGCCATTAAGGCTAGTCTGGCGGGGTTGGGGTGAGAGCCTGGCCATTCGCATGTCTTGAAAGGCTTACACTTTGGAACATTCTTACTGTATTACTTTGTGGTAAGTTTCAAGAATTTTTTTTTTGTAAAAGTTTAACATTTTACTGACATAATCCAAATGTACTGTCCAGCATATACTTGACTTCAGTAAGTAATATGGGATTTAATGTCACTTCAGATGTCCCTCTTACGTACCAAGTGGAAGGAAGCCGCCAGGCCCTGAAGGTTTACTTCTACATTGATAGCTACCATTTTGAGCAACTGCCTCAACGGTTGAAGAATGGAGGAGGATTTAAAATTCACCCTGTTCTCTTTTCACAAGGTGAGTGAGCTGTTTTCCTTTTCAGCTTTTGGGTATGTAAACTATTTTATCTTTATTAATATTTTAAGTACATTTAATGTTAGCAGTGAATTTTTCACTAATTTGAAAAAAATCTTTATAATTTTCAGGTAATATGATTGTTTCTGGGAGTGCTCATTAAGAGTGTTGTATTTAAATATATTCATCGAATAGAATTGGAGCATTTTATAAAATAGAGAAGCAAATTAAGTAATTCAAAGAGATGGTGGTAAATTAAACTGATTGGACTGGTTAAATAAAGTATGGCAGAAAAATCAAATGGCTAGCCTACCATATGGCATAGAAAGTGTTAACCAGTGTATTTCTGCTGGGTGTGATGGTGCATGCTTATAGTCCCAGCATTCCGGAAACCAAGGCAAAAAGGATGCTAATTTGAGACCAGTTTGGGCTATACAGTGAGACTTTGTTTGAAAACAAATTAAACATACATACTGTTTTCCTCTGGCTTCTGTTATGTATATATTCACAAATGTATATGCATACTAAACATTTTCTATGTCACTGGCTGAACAAACGGATATCTTTTATTATTGCTTATGTCAGTTTTTTTTTGTGAGAAAATGTGTATTCTTGATCATTTTCTTTCCTATAAGTAAATCAGTGAATGACATCTGCAGTGGAAGAAATTAAGAAAAATATGAGAATGAAAGTTCTTGCTATGAATTTGCAGAGAAGCTTCTGGGTGTCCAGAAAAGACCAGACATTCACGTTACTGCGTGGTCTCTCTTAGTTTAGGAGTAGCCCCCTACCTCCTAAAATGAATGTGCTGGAGTATGTCAGTTTCTGAGTGGTGCCCTAGAGAATTCCAGTTTTCTCTCTTTGAGTTTTCAAGGCCTGCTGTATTTACTGTGCATTTTAATAATCTGATAAAAATGAGCAGGATAGACAAAGAATCAACCAGCATCACATATGACTAGACATATGAAAGCCAGATATGTAACAAGTGGAAATTTTGCTTTATATAACATATGTACTAAAATGAAAGTCTGGTTTTTAAAATATAGGTTGTTTTCCTTCAGGTTTCCAAATTGATTCCCCTCAAAGGGACAATTCTGTGATTTTTTAATGAGCTTGTAGTCAGCTTTTTAATTTTCCTTTGGAGGTATATGATAGGTAAGGTCAATGTTGTCAATAGTCTATAAGAAAGAAAATGAAAAAGGAAAGGAAACAATGACCAAAAGTAGATCTTTGGAAATATTTGAGATTTACCTGAAATATGTCAGAAGTCCCTGTAGTAAGACTTACTTTGGGAATGCCAGCTCCCCAATAATAACATATAGACTTATTTTTAATTATGAAAGCTAGGCCTATAGCTTAGGCTTATTCCCAACTAGCTCTTGTAATTTAAATTAACCTGTTTCTATTAATCTTTGTTCTGCCATGTGGCTTTTTACTTCTTCCTTCTGTATGTCTGATTACAGTGTATCACTTCGGTCTCCCATGTGCCTAGATTCATCATCCCTTTCCTCTCTCTGCCTGGAAGTCCTGCCTAACCTCTACTGCCTAGCTATTGGCCATTCAGCTCTTTACTGAACCAATCAGAAGGCATCTTTTACACAGTGTGGTCAAATATCCCACAAAAAGTCCCCATAGAGCTGGATAAGGTGGAGAATGCTGGACCAGAGAGTTCATTTTTATAGTTTTAATTGAGTGTACAGCTCTTAAGGACTCTGTATCTTTCTTTGTTTTTCTTTTGCTATGAGAAACAGAGAGTAGAGACACACAGAGAGGTAGAGCCATGCATACACAGAGAAAGAGACAGAGAGACACACATACACACAGAGACAGAGACAGATCACACAAAAGATCAGGCTTGCACCATTAAGTCACAAGCGTCTTTACCCAGAGAGCCATCTTGCCAGCTTTTTTCTGTCTTTTTAAAAATTTTGTCATTGAAACAATTACTGAGATGACAGATGGCACTAAATATTTCTTTTAAAAAACGTTTCATTTGTGACACATCCACCTCCAATAACTGAATAATCATAGTCCATTGGAAATGTGTGTAGGGAAAAGATTATTTTGTAAGTAACTTTTCTTTTTATAAATTTTGCAAAAGCAGATTGAAAAATAAATCAGTTGCTTTGAAAAGTAATTTAAGAAACCTTCAGTAAACATTTGGGTTTCATAACTCCTAGAAGTAACATAAGAGAAGCAAACTTCGCTGGGTGGTGTTACTTGCCTGGCCAGCCTGTTCTACAGATCAGTTCCAGGGCAGCCCGAGCTACATAGACCTACACAGCTGTCCCAGAAAACCAAAGGCGGCAGGGTCTATGTTCAAAGCCACCGAAGGGAAGACTGGAAACAGCTGATTTCATTAAAAATCTGCCCGTGATAAAGTTGTTCCTTTAAAGAAGTGGCAAAATGCCTCTGTAGTCAAAAGGCTCCCGTGTGCCTTCATTTTATCTCTCCATGTTCTGACAGAAGCCTGGGAGGTCCAGACTCACTCTGAGCAGAGAATGACCCAGTTTTGTGATTGAAAGTGATGTTAAATGAAAGAAATGGTCTTTCCCTGGGATAAACATTATTTGAAGGGTTTATGGCTCTTCACTAGCTACTTAAAATATAGAAAAAAAATCTGTGAATGTGAAAATTTCCTGGGGGTTCCTCAGTGTCAGCCCTTAGCATGGCCCAGGGTAGCAGAAGCAAGGATATTGCTCTCTTCCTCCTAAGGGCCGGAAATGAGCAAGGTCAGATGTAAGGGTTTATTTCAGGAAGCCACAGCTTCGGAACAGTAACTAGGCAAACCTAAGTGGAACTGATTTCCAAAACAAGGCACAGGGCCTGGCCGGAAAGTTGGCACAAAAAACATTCACAGTGCTTGGAGGCAAAGATCACTTTTAGATAATCTGCCTTCTACAATATGCATGCTTCCTTATAGGCTACGCAGATTAGTGTGGATGAGTTCGTGGACCAGACCCATAGGGAGAGGGAAGTTGGACAGCTCCTGGTTGAGTAGCACTCAGAGAATCAATACTCTGGTCCTCCTTCGGCCGACTTGTTTTCATGGCTCTGGCGGCAGTAGTCAATGCGGGCTGCACAGGGTCATCCTGGAAAGATTTTAGAAAGTGCCCACGCCCAGCCCCACACCACAGCCATCAATACGGAATCACTGGGAGGTGGAGCACAAATGCCAAGGTATTTTTGTGGTTTTCTGCATGTTCCCAAGCACACTGGCTTAAGAAATCACTGCTCTTCCTGGGCTGTGCAGCACTGCAGTTAATGTCCAGTTATTGCACGCATGTTCAGATGTCTAGAGCCTGTGCAGCTGGAGCAAAGCAGGTGAGGGGCAGTGTAAGAAGATCTACATGCTAACGATGCATTGAGATGCTGGCTGCTCTTTCAAGGAGGCATTGCTTTGGCTGAGTTTTTTTTTTTTTTTTTCACCAAAAGATGGTGGTGTTCCAAAGAGTGAAGGATTCAGGGATCTCTTCTTGAGGACTCTGCAGCTAGAACATGAAGTGCCTATTTCTTACAGGCATTTGTGTGGCAGCTCCTAAAGCATCTTCTGTTGCCTGTGTTTTTGTGTTCCTCACATCTTCTCTTTTATAAGAACTGCAAGAGGCTCCTCAGGGACTCTGGGCAGCTTCCCTTCCTTCAAGGAGACAGCATTTGGAAGAACCTGGTTATTGGGACAAGCTGCAACCCTATCTCCTGTAGCTCATTTTAAACCTTCGACAGATTCTTCCTTCTCATTGTGTGGACTCCAGTCAGCAGTCTGGGGCCTCCTCTGAGACTAGTTTATTTCGCAACTTGCCCCTCTGCTGGTTTCTATCAGTGATCAGTATCACAACCAGACTTTCTTGTCCCTTGGGGACTTGGACTCCTAACCTCCGCTCCTTTTAGAGTAGGACTGCTGGCCTCATCTGTTTACCATAACTTTCAGGCAAGGAAGCCCCAAGGGGACCTCAGCACTTCACCTGGCTTCCTCTTCCCATAAGGTCACAATAGCTTCATCGACAGGCGGATGCCAGGAACTATAGCTTACATTTCAATGGGACCTCTGATTTGTCTCCAATGGAAATCATTTCCTCTGAGGATCTTTAAAGCAACAGGAACAGAGATAAGAAGCAGAAGAGAGTCCCAGGTGGAGTCAGTGCAGCAGATGGACCAGGTTCCTGAGGCTGCCACAGCAAACGGCACCATCTGAGATGGAGTCTGTCAGCGTTCCACAAGTCTGAAATTAAGATATCCAGAGGACATGCTTCCGCTGAAGGTTGTAGGGAGTGATTTTTTCCCACTTTTTCATCAGCTCAGATCATGGCTACCAGCTGTCCTCAGTGTCCCTTGTTTCTTTGGAGGCTCTGCCTCTCTTTGATGACCCCTTCGTTTCCTTGACCGTCTACCTTTGTGTCTTTGTATACAGTTTTTCTACTGTGAAAAGGATGCAAGTCACTGGGTTTGGGCTCCTCTAATCCAGCATGACTCTCTTATTTTAATGATGAGATTGGTAATGTTTCATAGCAAAGTTACATTGTCATTTTGTGGGCACTACAGGTTAGGACTTTGTCCTGTCTTTTGAAAGTTACAATTCAACTTTCAGCGGATGGTATGAGCTATCCTTTAGGCTGCCCTTCCTCGAGCTGACTTGCATCATCTAAGCCCTGTGGCATCCCTTCCTGGAAGGCATTGCTGAGCATCCCTTTGCTGGTCTTTGGATGCTGGTCATATTTAAGTAGAAGCACTCAGTGCTGGTCTTTTCCTAATTGTTCTCTTGTGAGTTTCGACTGCTTGTCTTCTAGAGGGAGCGGGCTCCACAAAAGCTGCCCCCCCTTAACTTTGACATGTCTTTAAAAACTGCCTTCCTGTCTCCATGGAAGAGGTTAATTTGCCTGGACTCCTCAGTGCTGTTTCTTTTTTTTAAAGGAGAAATTTGCAGCAAACATTGACAGTTTCTGTTACTTCCGTTTGAGTCTTTCCTCTCAAACTTTTCTTAAAGTGTCATTAGAAGATGAATATTAGTTTTCCCATTGGACTTGATACAATGTTTATCATTGAAGCAGTAAATAGCTTATTTTAAAAATGAACAAACAACTGGCAGGAATGATATCCTATTGTTAGCTTGTATGTGAGTGTAGAGCTCCCCTCATGAATATTGTAACAGGAGTCTCAAGGCTTGGCAACCACTTCAGAGGAGTTCTGATTGGCTGTGAACATTTCTGTTTGTACACAGTATCTTATTAACCAATAATGACGTCATTGGCGTTTTTGTTGTTCAATGGATTTACAAGGCACTCTGGAGAGACTCTGCTTTGCTCTTCATCATGTGTTCATTGAGCCTGGTGCTCAATAAATAAAGACTATTTATTGCATGTTGTTTATAGTTACCCTCTCAGTCCTCCTCTTTCTCCCCTCCCACTTCTTACCAGTCCACTCCCCCCCCACTTTCTCTTCTGTATTTTTATGTATCTATAAAACAAACAAATAAACAAACAAAACCCAGGATCCATAAATTAGGGAAAACATGTGACACATTTGTCTTTCTGAGTCCGGCTTCTGTTGCTTAGTGGGATCATCCCCAGCTACATCCATTTTCCAGCTAGTGAGATGATTGTGTTTCTTCTTATTGGTGAATAAAAGTCCACATTTTTTCCATCTTCCATCTGTCCATGGACTCTGGCTGCCTCTGTAGCTTGGCTGTAGTGACTGTTGCAGTAAATACGGGTGTGCTGATGTGTTCAGCAGACTCTGTCCGGAATATACCCGAAAGTCATATGGATGCATCTTATATTTCTTCTCCACTGATTAGTTTTGTGGAAAAGCTATGATTTTTTTTAAAATAAGTGGAAATATGGCTTACTGTGAGTCTTAATTTAATACTTAATTTGTCTTTATAATTAATTAACTGCCCTTTTTTGCTAGATGTTTAAGTTTAATGGAATGTTTTTTTTTTTTTGTTTTTTGTTTTTTTTGGTTTTTCGAGACAGGGTTTCTCTGTGGCTTTGGAGCCTGTCCTGGAACTAGCTCTGTAGACCAGGCTGGTCTCGAACTCATATCTCCTCTAATTCAAAAGTGCTAACAATAAAACAAGCAAACTCAAATCAATTTTTAAATATCGTTTTTAATTAAATGCTTTTAAGTATGTTCTCATGTTTTCAACCAAGTATGTGAATATAACCTTTTAGAAGTAACTATATTATATGCATATGATGTAAGGAAATTAGGTAAGGAAACATTGGAGAGAACAAAGTTTGAAGCAACCATGGTCATTATATATTTAATCTGTTTTATCTGAGATTAGAAATTTAATTATTAGAACATCATTATGTTTCATGTTAATTTAAATAACAATAAACAAAAATAACATTTCGCTACAATGGGAGACACTGTTCTCTTTCCTCCTCTTGGCCATACAAATCTAATTTTTAAATACAGAACTCACCTTTTTTATTTTTCATTCTCTACAACCTTATCATGTGCCATTAAATTCTTGCTAAATCTTTTGGCAATCTTAGACATTTTTTCTGTTTCTGAAAAAAAATTAAGTTTTTATGAACTTTAATCATTACTTAAATTTTTATTGTTGTCAAAAGATATAATGAAGCCCCCCCCTGCTTTCTCTCTCTCTCTCTCTCTCTCTCTCTCTCTCTCTCTCTCTCTCTCTCTCTCTCTCTCTCTCTGCTTGCCATTCTTCTGAAGAGGCAGCTTTCTGTCTCCCCCTTTCCTTCTTCTCTCTCCTTTTCTATCCTCTCTTTCTTTCTCTTTCTCTTACTCTCTCCCTCCCCTCTCTTCCACCCTCCACACCCCTTTAATAAAACTTCACACTCAAGAATAAGATAGAATGAAAATGGGAATTAATAAGAACAGAAGAGTGTTCATTAAAATTATAGTCAGTTATGTTTACATAATATTGGAGTGGGCTCCGAGGACAGCAGTAAGTGCATCTCAGATACACACTCATTTCCTCTCAAGCCCCTCCCCATTGCCCTCATCTTTCTGGTCTGAAGCCACAGACTAAAGTGTCCTTGCCTGAACCCTTGCTCAGTTCCCAGACTGTCTGCTTAGGTAAGCACACTCAAGCACAATTCAGAGCTCAGGGACATTGACTTACTAACTCCCGTGAAATATCTGGCGTGCTGCCCAGAACATAAAACTCTTTCAATAAATGAGTTCTTATTTATTTTTATATTTTTATTTTATATTATAAATATCACAGACTCTCTTAATACTATCATTTAGTGAAATTCTCTCCCCACACCTGTCAGAGTAGCTGCTCACTTTCCATGGGCAGCATGAGGACCCTGAATTCTCAGGTATTAATCTGCCCATCGATGGCGGCACAGCTCCTAAAAAGCAGCCACTGGCTTCCCATGGAGGAATGGAAATTGGTGTTGAACTATGTCTGTTGATAGACAGATGCCTCCTCAGATAAGACCTTGCTAACAGAAAACCAACTCCCATCCTTTAGCAGGAGTGAACCCTGTCTGTATTTGAGGCTGTCTCATCAGAAGGCTTCTCTTTACTCATGCCCATATTCAGGGCCTGGAGACTGCTGGATGGATCTTTTACAGTTTTTCTAATTAATGTTTAAACTGCGAAGTGAAAGCATGCCAAACTTGAAAGGAGGCCACAAAGGTAGCTTCATATGCTGGGCTTCATGTTGCATATATCCTCTGAAATCTTCATAATTGCATGACAATTATGACTTTTACTGAAAAAAAAATCAAATTTGGTAACATACATGAGAAGCTTTAGTGTGATATGTACTAGATCCAAAACAATTAGGAAATAGGCCATAGTTCAAATTAGTAGTCACCTTGCTAGTGTTGCAAATAGTAATAATAATAATAATAGTCTTGAAAATGGTAGCTTTCTGTTAATTCATGGCACCACATTATTTCATTTACAAACTACTGCATTTAGCAGCTTTGCAAGAAAATGAGGTTTCTTTAAAATCAAAATTGAAATATTCCTTTGAAAATGAGACCATGTGACTGGTGATTTACTTCAAGGACAAAGGATTTACATTGCCAAATTACATCCATAGCTGGTCTGGCTGCTGGCAGCCTGCATCCAAAACTTGGATTTCTGGGTTCAGTTGTGTGATTTGTGCCCCCTAAAAACAAACAAAAAACATTAATAAAATGTTAATAAAGTAAAGAAAACTATGTTAAGCAAAATACCTTTAAGTGTCTGAGATGTTACACGTGTCTTTTATCCTGACTCACCATATTAGTAAAAACTCTGTCCTGCAATTTGCCTGGATCCAGCTGTGCTTTCTGTTACCTCAGTAATATTTAACTGAGTAGAAGAATGTGAATATGAATGAAGACATGTATGTGTGTGCACATACATGTACATACACACAGTACTAATTAAGCTCAAGTCTAGTACACACTACACATGAACTCTACACTCAGCACTGTGGGGCTCAGGCCAGAGCCATAGCTCCATGCTGCCGTCACCAGCAGGCCAAGGACTTGTTTTCAGAGGCATCTATCAAAGTAAAGTTGAGGCTCTTTACTGAACCACAGAACAGAAGCAAACAATGAGTCAGCATGAAATACAGTTAGAATTTATGAAGAAGCCATCTTTTTATAGGTTTAAGATAGAAAAAGATAGTGCACACTTTGAGGTGGCTTCTCAGGAAAGAGTTGTGCCTGATTGTTTTAGCCCTAGCTGTTGGGAGGCTTTGCTTGGCTTCTGTGGTAGTTTCCACGAGTCACTAAGGAAAACCTCTGTGTTCTCAGTAAATGAGGGCATATGTTATTTCTGCAGCACTTTGGTATGGTTACAATCTGATAAGGTAAAACCATGGATCCCAAAGGTTACAGAGAGAGATTCTCAGAATACTGCAAGTTTGAAGCTGGCAAAGAAGGAAAATATATAGCCACACATGCATGTATGCTTAGGCCTTAAACACAGTTCATCAATATTTTAACATTCTTAATACACGTCTCTCTATATAAAATGAGTATTACCTCTGTGTAGGCAACCTTCACAGGAAGTTTGCTGGGGTTCTTAACTCTTGCCTTTCAAAGACTTCAGCAAGACTCCTGGCTGAAGAGGCTTTTTTACTTTCCATGTTCCCCCAATTTCCCTGTCTTTCTATCCCACCTCAATTTCCTCCTATGAAAATCTGATTCCTTAAGATATGATAATGACCAAAGATCCATTTCCTAGAATTTATGGGTTAATCAGGGCATCGACAGTTGCCCTACCCAGGCACCAAAAGTGTCAACCTACCTGGTCTGATGGGGATAAGAGAATGTCCAAGGAGCTATAAGACCAGAACATAATCTCATCATTTGATGGAAATCTATAAGAATCCATGTCATTAACTTTTGCCATCAGTGGCATAAATAACACATCATGTAGCAGATGGTTGTGGTAATTAATAAGATTAAAACTGAAAATAGCAGGACCTTTTATCATGAGATTCATCCCAATGATGCTAGTAAATCATTAAAACATAAGCAGAAAGTGACATAGATTTTGAATATGTAAATCTTGGAGCTGAGGACACATGTTAGCCCCTTTCTCAGGTATATATTCCCAACACTCTGCTTTAATAATAGTTCTAGTTTTCCTTACAGACATCTCAGAATAGCAAAGGAAGGGCTGTCAAGTTTCTGCATCCTCTTAGCTTCTCGGTTTAGAAGTAAGATCCCTTAGGCTGTTAAAAAATGACTGTTACACATTAAGAACATGACAGAACACAGAAGAATTATTTCAGAGAAGGGAATCCAGTGTGGAGCAAACTTAGCAGAAGAGTGTAAGGGTGTGGTCATTGAGTGTATACCAATGGCATCTGGCAGGAAAGAGATGAAGCAAACCAAATAGAGTCATTGATAACTTTGGATTAGTTTATAATGGCATTTAAGGAGTTAGGACATATGTTTTTCTTGAAGAAATATTTTAAGTCTTTTGAGGCTCACATGTCCAAGAGACCTTGTCTTAAAGATGCTGTTGAGGCTGTAAATCCATAGAAGGTAGAGCTTATATTATAGGGAATAAGGCTTTACCTTGGTTTATTTCTTTTTGATCCAAGTGTAGTAGGTTTCCATTCATCCTGCAGAAGTGTTAGCAAATACTAGAAGGTATACAGAGAGACATCTCTACCCATGTGGATTGCCAGATGGCTTAGAGAAGAAATGAAATTCAGGAGCATATTGATTGAGAAAATTCTCTTGTTTAAAGTCCTTTATTTTCATACAGCTGGGTGAACATGAAGAACTAGCAAACCATGTTTAGAGTCAGTATAAACATTGACTCACTTATTTTCCCAGTTAGAAAGCTCTGGTTGAGTTGACATGTTCAGCTTTGGGAGCTGGGCTATTGGGAGAAAGGCTTGTAGCTTTCCCTTCCTCCTGGAAGCCACTGTTGCATTCCTGCCTATCAAACTGATTTCCAGAGTGATTGTACAAGTTTGCATTCCCACCAGCAATGGAGGAGTGTTCTACTTACTCCACATCCTCTCCAGCATAAGCTATCATTGGTGTTTTTTATCTTAGCCATTCTGACAGGTTTAAGATGGTATTTTGATTTGTATTTTCCTTATGGCTAAGGATATTGAGCAATTCCTTAAGTGTCTCTCAGCCACTTGCAATTCTGTTGAGAATTCTCTATTTAGATCTGTACCCCATTTTTTGATCAGATTATTTGGTAATTTGATATCTTAGTTTCTTGAGTTCTTTATATATTTTGGAGACCAGTTCTCTATCCAATGTGGGATTAGTGAAAATCTTTTTCCATCCTGTAGGCTGCTGTTTTGTCTCAGTAAATGTGTCCTTTTCTTTCCAGAAGATTCTCAGTTTCAGGAGGTCCCATTTGCTAATTGTTGCTCTCGGTGTCTGTGCTGCTGAGGTTATATTTAGGAAGTGGTCCCCTGAGCCCATGCCTTCAATATACTTGTGACCTTTAAGCTTCATCTTTTGTCAACCTTTTTGTGACTTAGTCTTTTCTATGAAACTGGTTCAAGTTTTCTGCTTTCTTCATTTTTCTCTTTACTTTGGAATATCTCTTCCTTCAGGGACGAACTTTTTTTTTTTAAATTTAGAAGCAGTGCCTTTTCTTTTAACCTTCTTTACGAGAAACCAATTTAGATCCATCCCTCCATTGTACTCTTATAGCATCTATACATTTCTCTATCTTTTTTCTTCTTTGAAGTCACTTATTTTTCAAATCCGGGACTTTAATTCTTTCTGACAGGTCACACAAACGCTGAATCTTCATGGTAACACTGTACAGGGCCACTAGGCAGTCACCATGCTGTGGCCATCAGTCCATTTAAAGATAGATACTCTTATCTGAGATGCAACATGTCCAAGGTAACTGTTCCTTAATTTTAGGACAGTGAGCCAAGCAATTTCATTTGAAATTTTTGAGTTAATAAATACAGGTATTTGAATCTACTGAATGAGTCTATTGGTGTTTGATTAATAGCCTTTAGACCTTGGACTAATCAATATTTCCCATTGGGTTTTATATCTGTCAAGGGAGTGTTACATATAGATCAACAAAATACCAAAAGTCCCTGCAGAGGGTTTCCCATTTCTTCATAACAAAAAGATTAGAACTCTAGAAAGAAATAAAGTCTGAGAAAGAAATTGCATCTCACAGTCTTCATGTTAAAGGCACATTGGATCTTATAGTTTGGGGTCCCGTCAACACTGGTTAGGTCAAGCACTTTAGAAAAAGCTGTACTTGAACTCACAGAGATCCACCTGCCTCTGCCTCCCAAGTGCTGGTATTAAAGGCATGTGGCGTGTGCCACCACCGTCCAACTCTTTTTTTAGTTTTTAAGACAGGGTTTCTCTTTGTAACCTTGGCTATACTGGAGCTCCCTTTGTAGACCAGGCTGGCCTCAAACTCATTTAAATGTGTTCACCACCACCGCCAGCTCAAAACTTTTCCTGATTAACCTTCTTTGCCAAAATCTATTCATTTCATATTCTTCTGCTACTTTGCACTCTCATGATGTTGAGAACTTTCTATCCCTTTTTTTTTAACTGCAGGCCCCTTTCTGTCTTATTTTCCTTTAAAAACTTAAAAGCCCAGAAACTGTGAATAGAACATAGGCCAAACATGTTAACAGCCCAGGAGACATTTTTATTTCCTTTTACAAGCTAATTTAATTGAACCAGTCTATTAGAAAGTTAATTCCTATAATAGTGGCTACTCAGAAGGTGCCTTTTAAAGAAAGCATTGGCGGCTTCTCTTTTGGGTCCACGAGGCAACAAAGGCACAAAAGAAGTCCAGCATCTCTGCCTTCATCCCCTGCCTGTCTCCTTCCCCCAGGTTGCCTGTTTGCCTCTCTATGTAAGCTTGTCAATCACGTAAAAAGGTCTGCCTAGTTATTTTACCCTTCTGTCAAGCTGACAGCACAGAGGTAAGTTGTGGTCACAAACCTTGGAACAACAGAGTGTAGCAGGGCCACCAGGTGATGGCAGTCATGGATCCTAGTGAGGCTGCACCCTGGAATATAAATAGACATCTTTTGAGGACCAACCTGTCTACTCAAGCAGGGAGAACTCTCTGAACCATAGTTTAGAACAGAACTGAGACAGCATTGATCAGACGTTAGCCTGCCTGACCCAAGACTGCCAAACTATATGTTTTTATTGTCTCTTGTTTCAGTCCAATCTAAAGCGCATGTCAGTAACCCAAAGATGGATTTGAGATAAATGGATTTCCTTTGTCCATTCTACCTGAGGCACACTGACCAATCTACCCCATTGTTTCTTCCCATCAATCATATCTTTAACAGGTGCACTAGGATTGGTGGCTGAGCATAGCCTGTTTGGAAACTAGAGCCAGCAATGTTACCTTAAAACTCCAGTTACACCACGCAATAACTCACACTAATTTAACGTTTTTAATTTATGCAAACATGCACTTAGAAATCAATTTGCTACCAACCAAACAATATACAAATTTATAAGGACATTTTGAGTGTTAAGTCCCAAAGAAACCCAGGACAAATGGTTGACTGAGGTACCTATTAATATAACAAAGTGGACTCTTACTGCCAGTCTCTCCCAGCATTGAAAAGTACCTGGTGCAGGACTGGCTCCTCTGGCATGTCTCACTCCCTAGCCTACCCTGAACTTCCCAGTCCCTGAGCCTCACATTCCTCCCAGCTTCTCTTTCTTATATAGCTCAGTTTTGGCTATATGCTCTCTTGATGCTCCTGGTCCTCAGCTCCAAGGCTCGTCTCTTCATCTGTTTATCCTCTCTCCTATTCTGTTTCTTTTCTCTTTGTCCCCAACTCCCGCCCCTGCCCTATCCATGGCCTGGACTATTCTGAGGACCACATTCAGTCTAGACTTCTCTAGATGCCTCTAGCTTTTTTCTCGCTCAGATTTACAATAAAAACCTTCTCAATCATGCCTAGAATGGTCATTTAATAAAAATAGTATATACATAGGTATAGCCATATATATGTATATATATACATATATATATGTAACAACAAAATGATTTATAGTTTGTTTAGACTATTTATCATGTAGCAGGATTAGATTGTTGTTCTATTTTTTTCTCCATTGCACAAAACAATCCTACACCTAAAGTCTGTTTATATCCAACAATTCATAATAAAAAATAAGATAGAAAGTTTGCGTCTCAGAGGCAAAGAACCTAACCTAATTTATTATGAGCCTCACGTGAACACCCACTAAGAGCAAAATGGTCAAGGAGTGAAATCATTCAGCAGACTGCAGCAGTTTTTCCCATTTCAGAGCTGGACAGCACAGGCTGATACCCTGGAGATGGGAATATTCCCTGTAATGCCTTTTCTTAGGCCAAATTCCTTCACTTAAAAAAAAATTTTAATGAGCCTAAACTATAGTCTGCATGTTCTCTTGCGTGTCTGGGAAAAAAAGGATGGAAAGAAAAAGATAATAACCTAAAATGCTCACTGAGTTCCCTACCTGGGCCTCGTCACCAGCTTTTGCAGTATTGCCATTAGTTGGGCAGCCCCAGAGCTTGTGTGGCTAATTTCCCTCTGTGTATCCCTGGAAACCATCTCTACATCATTGTCTTCTTATGCTTCTCTAGCACATTACAAAGGCGTGATTAGTGCATGTGGACCTGTGTAGTTTAAATTTGTCTTTATCTTAGAGCAGTCGTTTTCACCTTCCCAATGCTGCGACCCTTTAATACAGTTCCCTGTGCTGTATTTCACTGCTACTTCATCACTATAACTTTGTTATGCTTATGAATCACAGTGTAAATATCTGGTATGCAGGATAAATGATATGCTACTCATGTTGGAGTGGCAACCCATAGATCGAGAATCACTGCCTTAGTAAGTTTTGAAAGCACTTTTGATTAAAGAAATACTATGTATACCGAGAGAATGTAGAGCTGCTTGTACTATGTATACCAAGAGAATGTAGAGCTGCTTGTACTATGTATACCGAGAGAATGTAGAGCTGCTTGTACTATGTATACCGAGAGAATGTAGAGCTGCTTGTACTATGTATACCGAGAGAATGTAGAGCTGCTTGTACTATGTATACCGAGAGACTGTAGAGCTGCAAGCAGGGAATCGTGCTTTCACAAGGAGACAAGTTGAGGTTGAACATCAAGCTAGCAATAGAGGAGGAGGTCTGCGGAGCTGCTGTACCTGAGGCTGCTAGCTTTCTAGAAAGAAGTTAAAATAAGAAATATGGTATGGGAGTCGTGGTTTCAGGAGGGATCCGGAGAATGGTGTGCATGGAAACAGCCATTCTCAATACATTTAGGCTTTATAATATTCCGCTTAGCAAGGCTTACTTTTCTTGGTGTTACCCTTAAGTCACTTCTCCTCCATAGGGTTTCTGGCCAATCTTTTGATGACAAGAGAATGGCTTTGGATGTTGTGGTAAACAGCAGGTAGCCACGATTATTCCATCGGGCTCGGAATGGATGTTGATAATTCTAGAGGAAAACCTGTCTACAGACCTAGTTCTAGTCATTAAACATCATGTGGGGCTTTTGACTTTCTCCAAGAAAAACAAAAGCTAAGGTAACAAGCTAGGAGCAGAGAGTAGAGCGGTTCACCAGCAGTCAAGGAAACTCACCAGCATTTCACTAGTGTCTGTGGAGAAGGTCATGGGTCCGAGATACATCTCTGTGCTACTACTTACAGCCGACTACGAGGTAACATTTGGGGACCTTTACCTGAGTGATGCCAGAATTCCTAATGGGTTTATTTAGATGGTTAACACAGATTTAAGTGTAGACAGCAATAGAAGGAGAAGGATTTAGTAAAGCTTCTGTGAAGCCTTCTTAAGAGGGCCATGTGTGTCTTCCAAAGTGTCATGTAGAAGATTTTGGTGATTTTGGGAATTTACTGCTTCGAGTGTTTCTAGGCAATTCCTCTATCCTTTGGTGAGTGGGATCCTGAAGTGCCTTGGACAAGAGTCTTTGATGTACTAGATTCAATTCTGTTACTATAATCAAGGTGCGGACAGGAGCAACTCTGAGAAAGAAAGGGTTTATTCTGGGGAAGTTAAGGCATGACCTTGGAGCTTACAGCTGTGGGTTCCAGCCCCTTATTGAGGTTGAGTCAGAGCAGGCACTAGGAGCAGCTAGCCATATCCAACATTGAGAGCAGAGAGAAGTGAATGAGAACCAGCCTACCACACCACTCATTCTCTTTCCTTTTATACAACTTATGATACAACCCAGGGAACGATGCTGCCCACTTTCAGGCTGTGGTTCATACATTAGGAATACAAACAAAGCAGCTACTACGGACATCTCTATAGGCCACCGTAACTTGGGGAGTTTGTATTGAAACCAGTTTTCTGGGAGATTCTAGATTGTGTCAAGTTGACCCTTGCAACTCTCCAACACACATGGGTAGAAAGACTGCCCATGGAATTTAATACAATTTTTATTATAAATGGTGTTTACTGTTTTGTAGATGGGAGATTCCCAGTTAACTGCAGGTTTACAGTTGGAAAATAAGAAAGTCTATATTTGCTCATGTGAATGTAGGCCTTCGTCATTACTATTGTTAGTCAGAAAAGATCCCAGTAGCAAAGGCAGATCATTAAGGCCAAGACAAATGAAAGAAGTCCTGTATAGCCCAGATGGATGCAGAAGATGCCAAAAGAGAACAAGGAGATGGCTTTGTTACTCGAGTTTCAGTGTAAAAACACCACCTCTGAGAATACCGTGGACTGCTGGGATCTACTATAAAGTTAAAATAATCAAGACAGTGTGATATTGGGGAAAAATGGCCATTTATTTTCGTCTTGAAAAACATGCAAAACAGCAAATAAAGACACAGACCATAAACCCTTCACAAAAATTATCTAGAAAAAGAAAAGAAGAAAAAGAATTACGAACCACATGTTACTGCCCCCAACGAAGACAAGCAGTGGTGGCGGCAGAGATAGGAGCGTGTGTCACTGTAGCCGTGCATGGAAGTACACGTAAAGCCCAGGACTGGCCCCGAGTCTGTGTTAAGGGCCGGATAGGAAGTTTGAGATTTTATAGATAAGAAACCAATGAGATGGCTGAAGCCCGTGTAGATGACGTGTATGTGATAGCAGGCAAGGGCTTCCAGAGATGCCATCACCGTTATCCATCAAGATGAGTACTCTGCTTCCCACGTGGGGCTAACTCAGCGTGGGTAAGTGCCATTGTCTGGGACATGTTGTGGCCCCCATAGACTCATGTGTTCCCCCATATGTTCCCCATAGACTCATGTGTTTGGGCACCTGGTCCCCAGTTAGGGGCAGTTATGAACCCTTTAGGATAGTGGTTTCCAACCTGTGGGTCACAGCCCCTTGGGAAAACTTGGACCTCCAAAAATATTTGCATTACAATGCACAGCAGTAGCAATATTACAGTTATGAAGCCGTAGTAAAAATAGTTTTATGGTTGGTGGCCATCAAACATGAGGAAATATGTTCAAAGGCTGCAGCATTAGGAAAGTTGAGAACCATTGCTTTGGGAAGTGGTACTTGCTAAAGGAGGGGTGTCACCCAGAGTAGGATTTCTTTGAAGTTTTATACCCCAGCAGGACTTCCTGTTCGTTAGTTCTCCCTCTTGGCTTCCTGTGTGTGGTTGAAATGTGATCACTCTGCTCTTGACTGACAGGCCAGCCTCATGCCTCCTGAGTGCCTGCCTCATGTTTCTGCCGCCATGCCCCCCTGCCATCACGGCCTATGTCCCCTTTGGAACTATAAGCTAAATAACCTTTGTTTTTTAAAGTTGCTTTTTGTCAGGGTCTTGTGTTACAGCCACAGAAGTGTAACTAAGGCTGCGGAAGTGACTTCATCATAGGGGCTCCTGTCCTTCAAGGCTTGTTCCTTCAGGGAAGTTTGATCCCTTATTGTGAAGATGGTTATTGATCAGTCCTATCATTCCTAGAATATGATGTAACTACAGGAGTAATGACATTAGAGGAAGTTGCTATATGAGGCAAAGACAAAATAGAGCCAAAGTGTCAGAAAATACAGCGGGTCAGCCCAGTAGCAGGGGTCCTTCTTCAGCTTCCACCCTAAGCATCACCCCCTTCTCTGTGGGATCACTTGCTGTGTTTTTCTGTCCCAACCGGAAACCATAGTCTGAAAACATTAAGTAGAAAATTCTAGAAATAATTGATACATAGTGTCAATTGTATGCTATTCTGAAAAGTAAGATGTTTGTTTAACCCGAGCATGAATGATTAGCCTTTTAGTGGCATCTCTATGCTTGTGTGAGTCACCTACCCAAGAGCCTCTCCGTGGACTGTAGCTATCAGGTCATTGACTATACAGGGTCTCAGGGTTCAGTTTCAGCTTACCCTGATTAATGAGTAATCATCCCAACATGGAAAAATAATGATGCTGGCAATTGGGATGTGCTAAAGAGAGGCATAGAATGCTACCTTCCTGGGAAAAAGTTAACACTCTCGACTGAGAAAGAGGCAGAGTAAGACTAGCTCCTCTACTATCATTGTGAGCTTGAAGAATTCTTGTGCTTTTGCGATCACATACAGTACATAAGTGCTTAGTGAAAATAGAAAGGGCATTACACAAGTGTGTGTGTGTGTGTGTGTGCATGTGTGCTGTGAAAATCCAAACAGTCTCCAGTAGAACCCCTGGCTTCAGCATCTGCTGCAGATCTGACATGGAATGCATCCCTCATCCCGTGAAATAAAAGACTATTGCATGCATGTCCATGGAAACAAATTGGGAGAAAGGTCTGATTGTAAGGGTGACAAGGAAACGAGGTGAAATTGTTATGTGAATTTATCCCTGTGACTTGTGCAGGGATCAGAAGCTCTTATGATTTCGCCGCTTTCTCTTCACGGGCATAACAGGGGATGCGCATGCAAATGCAGATTTCCACCCCCTCCCACTCTTACCCCTTAATTCCACCCCGTTCCATAGTACAGGTACACAATGTAGGCTTCTGTTTTGGATGCAAATTCCTGTTACAAAAGACTTAAGTTTTACTTTGTTTTCAGAATACTTCTTGTGTCTGCAGTTTCTCAAAATAATCAACTGAAAATAATCCTTGAATTTTGGGGTAGCATTTTCTAGTCTTCTACAATGCATTCAAAATGTTTCAAAAATAGAAGATAGTCTAAACCAGAAATTTCCTTTGCCTACTTAACAAGAAAACAAATTTTACCAACTGCTTGATATATATTTTGAGAGCACAGGGCCCATTTTCATTCATTTTTGGAGGCATCTGTTGCATATGTGTTCATACTAGACACTCTGGTGTAGCTGTTGGAAATCAGCGGGGTTAGAGGCAAGGCACAGAAGCTGAGTTCCAAGACTGTGTGTGAACGGTTAACTTGTTTCTACAGCCTTGGAGAGCATGGAAGGATATTGCTATAGAGACAATGTTTCCGTGGAACAGTTTCAAGCCCAGATAAACGCTGCCTCCCTGGAAAAGGTCAGACAGTACAATCAGAAGCTCAGGTATGTAACCTCCACTCTTGTTGACTTAGCCTTGCTTTTCCTATTAGGCTGTCTGTTTTGGCCACATGAGCAGGATTTGTAACATTTTCATTAGCTTAGATTATTGGTATTTCCTTTGGTATTTATAATGTTTAATGTCTCATATACCCCAATGGCTATGCCCCATAAAAATGAATAAGAAAAAGAGTTTTAGAATGTTGTGTGCTGATGTTTTAATTTCTAGAGAAAATGAAGGGATGTGATTTAATTATAGCAAGGGAAATTTCATTATTTTATGTTGTGGCGACATCTACAGTAAGGGTCATTGAATTGCTGGAAAAATACTTTCTTTCACGTGCCACTAAATAGCTGGCCCCTTGCATGGGGGCGGGAAGCTCCATATGAAGATATGACAGCTATATCTTTATCCAAGTAAATGACACTTGACTTTTAATATTATATGTCTTCCTACACCATGACTGTGTTGTTATTATAGATATTAGCAGAGTTGGAAGCTTTTGAGGATGGACTCTTCCCTCATGGTTGGCTTTGAACCTAACCTATTTCTCTGGTAACACCACAAAAGAAAAAGTCAGCTACCCTCTTCTCGGGATTTACAATAATATATGGTAGAGTGGTGATATCAGGGTTTGGTTGAGACTCACTAAGGGAAAGCTACTTCTTCCTGACTCAAAGAATAGACTCTGCTTTCTAGCTCAAGTCCTGCCTGGGTACTTGGCATTCTCATTGGCCCTAAGATTAGAACATCGTGCACTACTGTCTTCTGCAGCTGGGCCTGACAGTCACCTGACTAGAACACCGAAGGTGAAACTGTGCTGAGGAGGCAGGAGGAATAATTATCCCCCATTGAGAAGATGTACTTACACTGCAGAGAAGCCCTTGGTGCCCCGTGCCACACTGCTAAACCTGTCTGATTTTGTTCTCCCTCCTTTTAGATCCTAATCAAAAAGCTGAGCTTAAAAGAAAAAAAAAAGCTGAGCTTGCTCAGGGCTTTTGTTTACCTATGTTGGAAGGTGTCCCTGTCCCCTCCCTTTCTACTACGCAGCTGCTTTGCTAAGCATGAGGGTTTTCTTGGACCCAAACTCAAAATGGAGTGACATTTTATTCCTCTTCACCATCTCCGTACTCTGTGCAGCTTCTGAGATCTACACTTTGCCGGTCCTATTGTTTTTCCTTCCAGACTCTAATAAAATGATCCTCAAGATTCCTTCTATGGCCATTTAAAAATTCTCTTATTAGTAAGACTAAGACTCCAAAGGGGGAACCACAGATTTCCTTGATAATATAATAGCAAGGAAAATGAATTATAACCAGCGGAAGGGAACTGCACTGTAACTTGGAAACTTTTATTTTCCGCAATTGTTAGAAGATCTTCCTCCCCACCCCTCTCTGTCTGTCTCTCTCTCTCTTTCTCTCCCCATGAACTGGTTGACAGATCACTTGTAAAATTACTTGACAAATTAGATTTTTAAAAACACTTTGAAAGTTAACATACAAAATAATATATTTCATTATAGCATTTTCATGTATACATATGGCACTATACTTTATTCTTATTCATTCTCTTTCCCTGGGGTCCTTTTTCTATGTCCCCTTTCACTCTGCCCTCCTCTGACTGATCCCCTTCCTTCCAGCTAAATTCTTCCCTCCTCTACTTGCATGTCTCCAGCATTCCATTGCTGTGTTTTCCTTATCCCCACCCTCTCCTGAAATCTCTTCCTCCCCTCTTACGATCTTCTTTATAATTTCATGATTTTACACACATGCACACACACACTCAAACGCACACGCACACATACACACTCACATATGTGTATGCTGGGAGGGAGAGAGTGAGGACACGAGAGAGTTACAGATTTATAGTGTCATTTAATAAGACAGTATGGTGCCTAGCTTTATTAGTCTGGCTTATTTTGCTTAGCATTTATTTTTAAAGGAAAAAATTTGTCCTAGCTTTAATTTTTGTAACTCAAAAATGATATTGTCCCTTCCTGCCACACACACACACACCACACAGCACACAAATATACCCTGCGACTACTCTGAAGATTGAAGATTAAATTAATTCCCAAAATGACCAGCAGGGGGTGTTTGTTGGTCCAGGTGGTTTTCTTTCTCTAGTAATACACACCTGTCCCTTTTCCTGTGCTCTCTGCTTCATCTGCCATTCATCATTGTTAGGAAATTTTATGTTCCTAATTTTTTCAATTATTTATTTCCTCTTCCTTAGCAAATCCAATCTGAGATTCTGATGATTCATTTTCAATTGGCTTATCCTATTTCAATTTTGTTTCCTTGTCTACATCACTGTTCCTTAGAGCTACAAAATGTACTAACTCTTTTCATAGGAAAGAAAAGTGTTAACCTTAAATCTATAATCAATTTGTTCCTAATTCCCCTAATAAGAAGCATTGGCTTAGAAAGATTAAGTTTGGTCTTGAGATTGCTAGAGGAGAATTTTGCCTTCCCAGCTGGTTAAATATATCCCTAGGTTGTTTTTTAACTTTATCCAACTATAGAACACGCAGGCTAGAGCATGCATCCATAGACTCATCTTAAGAAAACAGACCATTGTGGAAGCATCCTTCTTAACACTGTCTCAAAGCACCAGTCTTGTTTTCATCCGCTCAGGATTTTGCTTCCAGACCATGCCACCCTCCTATTTGAGGGTCTTTCATGATTTCCTGTTGTCTCCAGGGGAAATATCAAGCTCCTTAGTTTGGCCATGAAGCTCGTACATGACCCAGCCCTACGTTTCCCTTCCCCACAGATACGTCAATCATGTTCTCCTTCCTAACTGTGCCTTGTACTTGCCCTCTCTTGACTCCTCGTCTTCATTAGCATCTGCCTTCTCTGCTTCCCAACTCCTGAGAAAGCTGTGCTTATTATTCATCTTCTCACACTGCTTTAGTCTTCTTTGTATTCATTTATTATAGACTTGGAATGAATCCTGGGTAGCAGACGTTTCAAAAGATGCCTAGGAGTTTAATGTACAGCCAGAATTGAAGACCAGCTCCTAAATCATAAGTTCTTTAAAGGACAGTCCCCAGATCAGCAATGGCAGTGTCTCTGCGAGCTTCTGAAAACCTCTTGAGTGTGCCCCAATGCCTGGGTTGTAACAAGCTTTCCACATGATTCAATTTTTCTCACACACAAATTTTAAGACCACTATCCAGACCTAAATGACTGAGCAGCCCCCTCCCAATGTTTTATGTTAATTACAGCTGTCGGTTTTTCTTCTAGATGATGTTATTGTTATACATCACTCACCTTCTTTATTGTAATATGAATTTTTTGAGTTGAGGGATTAGCGGACTTTAGTGTCCCCTCTTGTATTTATCAAAATGTGGTCGCATAAAAAGCTCTCCACGGAGGTGCATTGAATTGCATTACCGATATTGGTTACTTTTGTATTGCTCTGGCAAAGTGCTGCACACTAATAGCTTGAGAGAAAAGTTTAAATCATGGTGATGGGGACACAGTGCATCATGGAGGGGTAGTAGGAGTGTGAGGTGGTATCTCCTTCCTTCTTGGCGATCAGGTCACAGAGTCAGACCCAAGCCAGAAGCAAGTATAACATCAAAGGCGCAACCTTAGTGTCCTCCTTCTGACAGATAGTACCCCCATGGCAGACTCTTCACTTCCAGACAGCACCACCAACTGGAACCAAATTATCTAAACACATGCACTGTGGGGGATATGCCACACACTTTGTTCAAACTGTAGCAATGATATTTATGCTGAACTAGCAGAAAGCGATGGGGAGTAAGACCTAACTTCCTAATTCCCATGAGTCTACTTTAAACACAAGTTTGTATGTGTGCAGGCATGCACACTTGTTTGTGTACATACATACATATACCTATATACAGCTATTTATATATCTATATATAATATCTGACAGGACAGTTATTGATGATTGTGAAGAAAATAACAAAATGTTGCACACGATTCTGCTTTTATGAGAAAACATTGTAATGTATCTCTCTTCAAGAGAGGTTTTTAGATGTAAGTACTCCTTGGTAAGAAAAAAATTAGGTGCCTTTGTCAGTAGTGACCTGCTATCGGTCTGCCCTACTTGATACACATAGATTTCCTGTGTACAGGAAGGCAATTATCTTCCTCCTTCCAGAAGTGCCTTCTCCTCTTGCTTGTTTCTTAAGAATGTAGTCAATTTCTTTCTTAACATTTTCCTGTGGCTTTGCCCAGATACTTCACCAATCTGCTTTTGTTTTTCAGAGCCAGGAAGTAATATTGGCCATTTCAAGAAGGCTGACTGACTCTCTTAAAAACAGAGCTTTTTTCTTTTTCTTTTTTTTTTCATTCCCCATAACCCGAGTGCCTCTTTCACTCTTTCATTTAATTCTGAATGTATTTTATTTACTCATTGGATTTCAGCAAACATCTTTTTGGCCTTCACCTGTGTGATTAAAAAACATTCCTTCAGTGACAAGCTTCAGAAAATAAACTCGAGCTAGTATACACAAAACAATGTATGGACTGTGTGACGCAGACATCCAGGGCTGCGGTGACTTCAGTATGGGGTATAAGTGCTCTTCCATTCTGTTTGGCACTCCTTTCCTCTGGGTGGATGCATTTCGTTCTCCCATCTGGGCAAATGTGTTCTCTAGAGACAAATGTTACTCATAGAATGAGAGACAGTTACCCCTGCCTCACCAGCTCTACTGAAGGATCTGGGAAGGACTTGCAGCTAGAGCCTGGTCCTTTCCGAGGACCTTGAGTATGATGGGCCAGTGGACCATCACATGAGAGTGTGAAGGGTTTGGTGAGAAGAGGAAGCACTGGGTGCTATTGGTGTGGAGCAGCCTAGAGTAGATGGGCACAATTGTCGACCCAGCAGAAAATGACGAATGTCAACCCTACCAAATCTTTAGGATATTTGGAGTCAGTCTCATGAAAGGAAAGTTATATGATTATTTAAAATCTTAATTTCCCCTTGTTATTGTTATCATTTCCATTTTAGGGAAAGGGTAAGTCTATCCATCCAATGAGTGGCAAAACCAAACATTAAATCAAAGAACTATTTTTCTCTAATGACACTAAGTTTTTTTTCCCCCTATACAAGGCCATTGCAGTGAGCAGGGTGAATTTTTTAATACTGAAAACAAAAATTTCTACTACTGCTTCCTGTTGTAAGAGGAACGGGCTGACCGCATCCCGCCACCTGGCTAGCTTAACTCCCGAAATAACCACACAGAACTTGTATTAATTAAATTACTGCCTGGCCCATTAGCTCTAGCCTCTTATTGGCTAACTCTCACATCTTGATTAACCCATTTCTATTAAATCTGTATATCACTGCAGGATTGTGGCTTACCGGCAAGAGTCTAACCTACATCCATCTCAGGCAGGAGATGCCCCACTGGCCTCCATGGCTATGATTTTGTACAATAATTCACTTATTTACCCAACATATTTGAGGTTATCATAAGAGGAAGAAAGACATGAGACACGTGGTGTCTGAATATTGCATCACAAAGAGACACCCTTGCCAGGACAAAGGGAAAGTAAAAAAAAAAGTAAATTGTAGATAGAAGTTTTTGTTCTGCCCAGTCCCATAGCTATGCAGTCCCAAAGAAACACACAGAAGCTTTTATTAATTTTAAACCATTTGGCCTATTATCTCAGGCTTATTATTAACTAGCTCTTACAACTTAAATTAACCCATAATTCTTTAATTCTTACCTATGTTTAGCCTTGTGGCTTGGAACCTTCATCAGTGAGGCATTCTCTTCTTGCTTCCTCTGTGTCTGACTGGTGGCTGCATCTCTGCTTCCTCTTCCCAGAATTTTCCTCAACCGGTCATCCTGCCTACACTTCCTGCCTGGTTATTGACCAATCAGCATTTTATTAAAACAATATGTGACAAATCTTTACAGTGCACAAGAGCATTATCCCATAGAAGCAAATCAATCCTTGTAAATACTGTGTGGTACTTTTGCCTCAGGTCGTGAGAAGATGCCATCTTGGACTTTGTCCTGTAGCCATTGCAACTCGAATAGAATGATAGAGGGGTACCAAATGGTATACCAATGATAATGAAGCTATTGGCACTCCCTCGGGAGGAGCAGGAGACCCGTGCCTGGGATTTAACTTTTGATTACCACTCTATCACCCACACCAGCAGCAAGTGATCTAGAAGTAAAGGTTGATTAAAAGTCAGGCCTTATGATGCAGATTCCATGAGCTCACCATCCATGATGGGGCAGAACTTTGCAGTGTTGCTGCTATATTCTTGTAATTAGCCCTCTAGCTATGGTCTGCAAGAAAACCCAATAAACTCACCGATCTCCCAAAATTAGACTTTGGTAAAGTCTGGCACCATAGCCCTGGTCCTTTTCTGAAGATGTCTGCTTGGCTCTTTACCCTGTGAACAAGGCTGAGCTAGCATAAATAGTTCCAGAATGTTTCTAGAATGTAAACTCCTTCCTAGACTAAGCCAGAAATCATTGATTCATTTATTTCTGTTTATAAAATAAGGACAACAGCTGAAGTGTTTAACTGTGAAATTCTGACAAATTCAGGAGTTAGGAAGTATTTACTAACCCTGATATCTATCTCTCTCTCTCTCTCTCTCTCTCTCTCTCTCTCTCTCTCTCTCTCTCTCTCTCTCTCCCTCCCTCCCTCCCTCCCTCCCTCCCTCTCCCCCTCCCCTCCCCTCCCCTCCCCTCTCCGCTCCTCTCCTCCCCTCCCCTCCCCTCTCCTCTTTCTTCTTTCTTGTTGCTCCTGGCCATGATCCATCCTTTCCATCAGCCTCATTTTGCCCATGCCCTACTTAAAGGCAATTTATCATTACTAAAACCTTTCATTTTTAACTCATCCTCTACTGCAAAAATCACCACAATGTGGTAAGGATATAAATTGTGAATGTGAACAATGTTCCCTGTAGCCAAGAAGACCTTGAAGTTTTAGGTACTTAGGAAATGATTTTTTAGTATTACTTTTAATGTAAAATGAGTAGTAAAGTCAAAACAAAACAAAACAAGAAAAGGAACAAGTTCTGCATTATCTGATACCATTTATTATTTATATGAAGTGACAGCTTCATACTGAATTTACAAGGGCTGGTGATCGGGGGTACCTGAATGTAAATCCATCATCTGTACAGAACAGGAGAAAATTATTACTCAGAGCAATGGTTCTCTTAAGATGTGCCTTTGGGAGTAAAAGATGGCACATGTCCTTTTAAAAGTTTTTTTTTCTTTTAATGGGCTGGAAAAATAGCTGAGATTCAAAGCATGCACTACTCTTGCAAGGACCCGGGTTTGTTTCCCCACGCCCATTACAGCGTCTGTAATTCTAGTTCCAGGGACTCCCAACACCCCCTTGTGGCTCTGTGGGTATCTGAAGTCACATGATGCACACACCGACAAATAGGCACATACATTACACATAAATTGAAAACAAATTTAAAGGACTTTTAAAAATTCAAAATATGCTCTTGATGATAAATAGAAGAAGCATAGTGGTTTTATGTCACAAAAATTACTAAACGTCCCCACCTCAGAGTTACACGTTCTGGACAGTATTTTCAACTGAGAAAGTGACAGCCAGAAGTGTGTGTTTTGATTACTCCCATGAAGCATGTCACCTCTCCACCTCCACAGGGAGATTTATGTCCGGGAATGCGCACTGCCAACTTGGGGCCCTGGAGCTGCATGCTGGGGCTGGGCTGTCATTTCACAGTTTTAGGTCCAGCTGTCAAACAACAGGAAAGGGGAAGGGGCAGAACCCTTTCGGCTGTGGTGTGCTTTGCAGTCCCTGGATTCACAGCTCATGTTCTTCTTTCTCTTGCTTTGGTGGCCTCACATGAGACCTGCCACCCATTCCTTGGTCATATGGCAAACAGTGTAGTCGAGGCTGAAGTGGGAAATATTATTTCCTATTGATGAGTGCATGTGTAAACCGTATTAAGTCCATGAAAGCACCAGCCAGTCTGAGCAAGCAGGTGAGGGAGAGACCGACAGCATTAATTAGCATGTCAAAGGTTTCTGTCTTTAAATTCCTTTTCCATATAGAGCACCAGCTTTCAGAGTTAAATGATATGATACATTTTTAAAATTATACCGAAATCTTTTTTATTGATTTTTATGGAGATCTACATTTTTCTCTGCTCTCCTCCCCTCCGCTTCAACCCTCTCCCAAGGCCCCCATGCTCCCAATACTCAGGAGATCTTATCTTTTTTTACTTCACATGTAGGTTACATCTATGTATGTTTCTCTTAGGATCCTCATTATTGTCTAGGTTCTCTGGGATTGTGATTTGTGGGCTGGTATAATTTTAAAAATGTATCATATCATTTAACTCCTCTGTGGTGTTTCTGTAGTTTTTACTCTGCCTTCCAGCAAAGTTGGTTTTGTTTGTTTGCTTGCTTGTTTAAAGTGTCCGTATCTTGGCATCTCTTCAACTAGCTGTAAAGCAAACGTGTACTTCAATTCCCTTCTGTTTTCAGATTGAGGATGTCGAATTTTCAGGGTTTTGCAGGAGGAGTGATCCTCCTGGTAGGAAAATGAACCAAGTCTCTGAGGAATTTGAGTCAGTTTGGATGCTTTAGCATTTTCTAGATGTCTTTCTTATGTAAGAGGTACACGAAGGAATCACAGTTTACAACTACAGGTTTTACTTAAGTGACAGATTTTCCCACATAGGAAATGTATGCACATTCTGCGGACTTAACCGTTTATTCAGCAAATACCACCTGCCTGCCATGTACCAAGGACAGTGCTACCTGCTGGTGGCATTGCAGCAGCTAAGAGCCTGCCTGCCAGAATCCATTTGCCTTTCCGTTAGGATAAATGCTAAACCAAATTCTCCCTAACAATTAATGAAAATGTGTGAGACAAACAATATCTAGGCCTCTGTGCAGGAAGAGAATCTATCCCACCTGCTGGGGGGTAGGGGGATGAGTGACTGTTTCAACTGGGCCTCTGTGCAGAAAGAGATTCTATCCCACCTGCTGGGGAGTGAGGGTGGTGAATGACTGTTTTAAGAGTTGGTAGTTGCTTGAGAAAGATCCTTTAAGCTGAGATCTGAAAGCAGAATGGAGTGGCCAGTGTTTAGGGGAGAGGGTCTGGGAAGTAAACTTGTCAGTGGTGGCAATTATTTTCCAAGAGAGGGAATGACATTTACAAAAGTCCCAAAGAAAAAAAAAAGAATTTGTAAGATGTGACCCAGGTCACTAGAGGAGAATGTGAAACTGATCCGTAAACGGAAACCCTTTGTTCCTTTTTCTTACCTTCCCCTTCAGCTCCTCCCCAACTTCTACCAATCCACCCTTGACCCAGGGCACACTTCAGCTCCATGGCCTTGTGTCGGAGGTGTAATTATTTTGTAATTATTTAGGACCCATCTCGAATTCATCTTCCTGCAGGATGCCGTCTGTTACATCTAAAACTATAATTAATCAACTTCTTTCAAGCTGAGCAACTTTTGGAATTGCATTAGTTTGGCTGGGGTTAGGGAACTATGTATGTGATTTCCTCAATAAGATGAGGGAAAACAGATCGTAGTGTATATGCTCCCACGTGGTTGTATTGAATTAGAAATCATATTAGTTGCAATGCATGGCCGTACTCTTTTCATATTATTATTATATTGAATTTATTTCACTTTCTGGTCTACTTTGTTTTATATCCAATTTTTTTTTCAGACCATTTGAAGGGGGCAGATGCTGGCTCTGTGGGAGATCTCTCTAGAAAATTTATCAGTATAGTCAAGGTTCATAAATTTCACATGAGATGAGAACAGATAAAGTTGGAGTTGTGGTGACATTTTGAAGGCAGCATATCTCTTTTTTATTTGAAAAGTACTGTAATTCTATGAAAGCTGACACCATTGTTTTACTGAGAAGGCAATACAGTCGCATGTATATTAATGTGCTAATCTTGTTTAGCTCACCTAGGCTGGACTTTTTGAATTCAGTATCATTCCTTTGCCTTTGAGAACAAATATTTATTTACTTTCACCTTAAAGGAATTCTTAATGTAATATTCTGGTAAGGGGAACATGGGATTAGAATGACTAGTATAGGAGTTTTAACATTTTTGTGATATATCCCTGCATAGGGCAATATTTATCAGGAAGAATAGTTGCATAGTCTGACAAATAGAAGCAGATAAAATCATCTCCATTTTCTGAGCATCTTCGGAAAAGAATCATCTCTACCTAGATGCTAGGAGACTGTTGTTTCCCATCTGGACACTAAGGAGAAGCTACTGTTTTCCATCGCGAAGCTAAGAAAAGACACTTTGTTTTTGCCAGCGTAAAAGGAAGATCAGAATACTTTGTGCTCAGAACTTCTTTTGGAATAAATGCAAGTTGAATATGTCAGAGAGAAAAATAAGCACGCCCTAAGAGTTAGTTAAGGAAATATGCTGTGTGAGGGAAAATGCCCAGTGCTTGTGGAAGCAGAATTGATTTTTCACTCTGCTGACTTTTGTATCTGATCACAAGGACAATCTTAAAATGGCATAGCCAAGGCACTCTAGTCGCGCCTTTTGATAAGTGTTCTTTCTATTGCTTTTGTTTGTCCCTTTTTGCTGGCATTTCAGATTTTGTTTTGTGGATGTACTAAGGAAGGTGAATAGATGACGATAAATTACTTTTAGTTTGATCCCGGAGACTTTGATACAGAAGGAGTGATTCTAACTTAGAAGGAAAGACTGTGGCTATATTGAAATCCTTGGTTGGGATGGGAACCACAGCATGAAGTGTGTCAAATGAGCTGCCTGGTTAGACAGTTGAACAGAAGGCAGTTCTGTATTTTGTAGATGAAAGTTTGTGAAATTCTGTCACTCATGTTGACTTTGCTTGGCTTTTTGTACATTCAGGCCAAATAACTCTAATTTCCACTGCTGACCAGTTCCTCTGTCTCTCTCTTGGCACACCTTAGATTTCTTCCCATATGCCATGATATCTCCCTGCTTCTTCTCATTTAGTCTTTTCCCCTTTGGATTTCCTGATGTGTCTATGTTAACTTGTGTTACCTTATATTCTTGTAGCATTTGTCTCTCTGTTTTTCTTTTTATCCGTTTTTCTCCCTTTTTGATTTACACATTGCTAACAAAATGTCTACTAATAGATGATTAACAAGTATGTATATATGTATAGAAATGCCCAAATGTTGGTCAGCCATACCTGGATGCAAGATGCAAACAGTGGTGGGTTGGAAAACAGTGTTGAGCCAGTGTCAAGTTGGAATGGAATTCTCTAGCTACTCCTATCCTGATTGAGAAATTTTTACATCTGACTCAGTAATATTTACTGTGCACCGTTTGCAAGTGAAATGTATGTACAGCATTGTGGATGCTGTAATGAGTCTGAGTGTTCTAGGAGAGCTGTGGGTAGGTGCAGTAAGCAGGTTGTCAGGGGCATTTTCCAGTGAACCATGGCTCTGATAACAGGAAACTCAGAAGAGACGCATAGAGTATGAACAACTAGGGAGCTCAGGGTCTGGACACAGTGCTGACAGATGATATCATGGGTGAGTTGTGGAAGGAGAGAGCACCTATTTCAATGGACAAACAAAAGCACTGTGGAACTATGAGGCATGGGGGGGGGGTAAATCAGCAAGGTATGCAGGCCATGATATACTCCAGGCACATCCAGGGGAAATCGGGCTTAAGCCCCCCTCCTGAGCGCTAAGCAGTGTGGTGGGGGAGGGTGGTTCAGTTCAGATGGGGGCCAACATTGAAGACCTGTTAGGAGGAAGGGCAAAACCAAAATGGAGATGGGGACAGAGAGAAAGAAAACAAACAGAAGATGGAGAAGCAAAGAGAGTCAGAGAGAGAGAGAGTCTGCTTAGGAAAACTATTAAATTGTCGAGGTAAGAGCAAGTTAAAGATAATAAGAACCCTGACATTGAAAAATGAAGAAGGAATGCAGGAAAATGGCCAAAGAGACTGAAATGGTTAGAATTCTGGTGGTAGCTGAAAATACGAAGTGTCTCTGGAGTCCAATTCGGAGTCAAGCTCAATTATATGTTGTCTTCATAGTTGCTGTACCTTGTGACATATTACTGCCTGAAAAGGGTCATCTGCATCAAATTTAAATACCCTCAAAATGTATCATCATCTCTATTCAAAATCTAAAATAAAGGATCAAATGTATATTATATATTATATTTAGTACTCTGTAGTAAGTGTCAAAAGATGATAACTTCAAATTATCACTAAATAAAAATATCTTATACAGATAAAGCTGAACTTAAATATGATATTTTCATTTTAGTCTGATCACTCCTACAGTGGAGTTTACCTGTAGCTTATTTTAAGAATTTGTGCAAAGTAACGATTCCACACTTCTCCACTGTGTTTTCATTTGTATGGATTTTGAATTTCTTCAGCTTTTGAGGTCAGTAACACAGACATAGAAGTCAATAACGTCCAGGGACTAGAGAAATGACTCAGCCAATAAGAACACGTGCAACCCTTACAGAGAACCCGGGTTCAATGCCAAGCTAACAATAACTCCAATCCCAGAGGATATGCCACTCTATCCCTGCCCCTGAAGACACTGCGTGCATGTGCCACACAGACATAATGGCAGGTGAAACACTCAAACATAAATAACATTAATTTAAAACATTAACTATATACATTCTGAATATTCGATGGGAGAGAGAGATGAGCAAAGTCCTTACTACTCTTATGGAAGAGGCTTTTGAGTAGATGTAATATGACATTCACTGTATTTCTTAAAAGCTTTGTGAGGAAAACAAAACAGAAGGCTCTTTAATTAATCAAATGTCAGTCTGCTCCCAGTGAGAGAAGCATAGAGTCAACACGAAACTCTGCTGTGTCGTAGAAAAGAAGAAACGAGTGATGCCTGGGTACAAGTCTCCACTGAAGCCTGCTACACTTGGAGCCCAGATCCCTGACTAGAACCCCCCGACTAGCCACATCAACCGGGACAGGCTTTTAATGTCTCCAGTTCTGTTTCCTGTTCTGTCTGCTGGAGCTAATTATGATTTATAGGCTATCCTATTAGCTGAGAAGAACAAGTCTTCAAAACTTGCTTAGCATGCAGAAGAGCTGATCCCAGAGAGTTTTGTCTGAAGATAGGTTTCATGGGTTTCCTGCAAAGCAACATAATTGGAGAAAAAATTAATGCCAAGCATTTCTCTGAGTTGCTTGGCTCTGGGGTACCTGACCTCATTGCCTACTAAGATGCCTACTAAGAAAGAATGAATCTATAAAAGAGCTGTGCAGAGTTGGCCAGGAGGAGCCACACTATAAGAGGTTTAAACCCAGGTGCTACCTCTGTTGGCACTTTAGCAGATGACACAGGATAGAGGTAATCCTGAAACATGGTTTGGAAGAATGTGTAGACCCTGCTCTCTGGTCCTGGATTTAGCTCAGACAGGAGGGCTGGTTCCCCAAATGTGCCGTGGGCAACATTGCTGGAGACTTGTCAGCACATTTATGTAGTGTTCAGCCACAAGCTGGAAGGAAATGCTACAGTCTCCTTGAATGCTACCAAATTCTGTAATGGTTAAATAAATTGTTGTGGAAATCACTTTAATCAGCCAAAATAATGGTTAAGAATAAAACGATGAATCCCCACACTCAGCTTCTTTATACATGCTTTGGTCAGAATTTCACTTATAACAATACTTCAAGTCATTCATGTGAAAATGGGCTTGCTTCTTGCTGGTAACACATCTAATCAAGGTTGGAATGACAGCATGATTTACAGGCTGAATCTGTGCTTATTCTAGTAACCTTTATGGTGGAAAAGAAACAGTTTCAGAAATACATTCACAGGAAGGGAAGAAGTGGCTTCAAAAGACACATTTCCCTCGCAAATATCTAGTAGAGTTATTGCCATGAGTTATAGATAGAATAACAATCTTATCTTTAATTTAGTTAAGAATGTAGGTGCTACAACACTGAAATTCTGACTATGGCTGGGGAGATTGCTAAGTGTGTAAGATTGTTTGCTGTGAAGCAAAAGCAAGAGGACCCAAGTTCAAGTCTCCAGCAGCACATGAAACCTAGGCATAGCAACTTGCTGGAAAGGCAGAGAAAGTGGGTCCTAGGAGCTTTCTGTGTGCCTGGACTAGCTAGAAAGACAAACTTTATGTTTAGTGAGGGAAAGTGTCTCAAAAAATAAGACAAAGAGCAGTAGATGACACTAGATATTTTCCTATGGTCTCTGTATGCATGTAATGGGCAAACATACACACACACACACACACACACACACACACACACACACACAAACATCTTCATGTGTGTACATGAACCACACACATATACAATGATTGTAAAGATGACAATTTTTAAATGAAAGTCAAATCTTACACCCTTTTGCCTTATACTTCACAAGCTAATTTGTTTTGCTTCTTTCACTATAGATGATACTAGGTTACACATGGATATTGTCACACAGTACATAATTTATGCTGAACATACCCACCCTTGTCCCTTCTCTCCTTGTCCCATTAGTCCCCCTTGTCTATTCTAGTTTCATATAATATGTTTCTATATAAAATCTAGGACCCACCAATGAGGGGAAAAACTATGGTTTTTTTGCTGAGTAATTTAATTTGCTTAATAAAATTCCCAGCTGCATCTATTTTTCTGCAAGTAATATGACTTCGTTCTTCCCTGTGGCTAAATAATTTCTGTTGTGTGTATGGCATAGTTGTCTATCCATTTCTTCTGCTGACAAACACTTAGGCTAGGTTCTTAATTTAGACATTGTGAATTAATATTCAAGTCAGCAAATACAGAAACTTGCACAACCGAAACAGCCTAGTCTTACTATGTTCCTAGTGTTGTGTGGTCCTAATGTGTGTGGCTAGTACACAACTCACACCTCTGCGTGAAGTGACTCTCTGCACTAAGATCTTCCAGTTCACTAAGACAAGTAAAGGCTTTGGGGGTTTGGATGCTGAGACAAAGTAAAGCAGTGTAAGTAGTTGTATTTCCTTCCTTCCTTCCTTCCTTCCTTCCTTCCTTCCTTCCTTCCTTCCTTCCTTCCTGCCCTCCTTCCTTCCTTCCTGCCCTCCTTCCTTCCTTCCTTTCTTCCTGCCTTCCTTCCTTCCTTCCTCCCTCCCTCCCTCCCTCTTTTCCTTCCTTCCTTCCTTCCTTCCTTCCTTCCTTCCTTCCTTCCTTCCTTCCTTTGTTCCTTCCTTTCTCCCTTCTTTCCTTCCTTTCTTTTTTGTTTGCTTGTTTTTCAAAACAGGATTTCTCTGTGTAGCTCTGGCTGTCCTGGAAATCACTCTGTAAACCAGGTTGACTTTAAACTCACAGAGATCCACCTGCCTCTCCTTCCCGAGTGTTGGAATTAAAGGCATGTGCCACCACCACCTGGCAAATAGTTGTATTATTTTTCAAATTCTTGTTCTTGTTATAATTTATTTGCTTTGGAGACAGTATTTCGTTTATTTTAGACTGGTTTTGAACTTCCTGTGTAGCCCAAGGTGACTTTGACTTTCTGATCCTTTTATTTCTGCTTCCTAAATAGGATAATAACTACCTACTTATTTTTCTTCCCTAAACTGCAGCTAAGTTTTGCAGATAAAGAATGTCTTCTCCATAGTAATCCCCAGCACTGGAGACTCCTCCTGCCTTATAAACTACATGTTATGAACAGATGGCGGAATGCATGAGTGGAAAGATTAGGGATGCCCAGGTGATGTGAGGAGCTGAAGGTGGCCTAGGAGTATGGTCAGTCGAAGAGTGACTCCAGGCACAGAAAGCCGTGTAAGACAAGTGCTTCCATGTTAGCAATGAAGAATATGCTCAGGACGAAGGTGGTAGCAAGAAAAGTGTGCAGCCAACAAGGAACCAGTTTCACGTGATAAAGGGATAGATAACCTTGAAGGTGGAGGGCTGTCACTTACAAGAGAACCAGGAAGTGATTTCTGGAAAATGTCCACTTGAGGTGGGAAATGCAAAGTTTTCAGTGTTGCTTGGGAAAATGGTTTTAGCAGAGAGAGGCCAAGGGTGTTGTCCATAGTTGACAGAAGCAAGGGTGAAGGGTTGTTAGCAGGATTGGTACTTGGTTTCCTTGGGAGAAGTTTTGATTGAAAGAAAGGGGGGCAGGTTACTGCAGAACAGCATCTGCAGGGGTGTGGTTACTGGGGAATCATTTGTTTTCAGTCAGAATAAACTTGGTCAAACTTGAATTTACAGAAAGGCTTTGTATTTTTGTGACGTTATTCCGATTTTTATTTTCACCTCGATTTATTTTTCTCTCCTTCATGTGCACTTCCTGAGCAGCTAGCTTTCTAGGAGCTGAACATAGAATGTGACAGAATCCCTCTCCTCCCACACAGCAGTTCTAAAGGTCACTTCCAGCCTGACCTTTGATCCTTTAAGGAATGGAACTATGAAAGAGGGTCAGGTGGGACTTTGGTTACCTGCATATTTCTCTTGATCCATTCTCTCCCTAAATTCTTTTGGGAGCATCTGTCACATGTCTGATGGCTGTAATTCCAACTGTATTAATTCCCCTGTTTTTCCATGGTAACTGGAGTCTACAGTTATTTATGAAGCTCACTTCTGAATTGTTACACACTTAGGAAATGGTGGCAAGATCCTGCTGCTGATGTTGCTGCTGATTTTTATTAAAATTATTGGAAATTTAAGGTAGGACAGACCTGGATTAGTTTGACAGTGAGTTCTTTGTTTTTGTTGTTATTTGTTTGTTTTTGTTTTTTATCTTGTATGAGCACAGCTCATAAGACAAGTGGTCTTTGTACATGTATATCTTGTGATAAAAGAAAAGGCATTATGCTTGGTGTGGATTTTTTTGTTGTTTTTTGTTTTATTTTTATTAACCAGTAGTTCCCATTCAAGAAGAACAACTCAGTACTTATTGACAAAGATCCTTAATTGAAAGACTCTTAGAAATGGTGTCACTCATCAGAAATGTTGGAAAATTATTTATTTGCTCAAATAAGATATGCTGACTGCTTGCTGCCCATGAACAAAGATGATGGAACAGAGGCAAACTGTATATTGATTCTGTCTTCGGGGTGCTTATAGTTTACTAGAGGAAAAATGTAAACAAATACCTAAGAGGAAAACAAGCAGGATTTAAGTTTATTGAAGCTTGGGCTTCTGGGGCAGTGAAGAATCACCAGCTCTAAGGAAAGCCAGAAGACATGCTGCTGGAGAGAATAATGACATCATCCAGTGACATTCCATGTGCTCTACTGCCTGAATTTTACCAGATAATGGGAAGCCCGTCTTTGAAGTTTTCATTACACTTATGTAATTGCTGTATGTGTGTATGTAGACGTCAGAGGACTGTTTGTGGGTCCCAAGGATCTAAATTAAGTCCCCAGTCTAGGTGGCAAGCTTCTGTACACTCTGATCAATTTTACTGGCTAGAAACTTTGCCTTTGGATAAGGCATAGTGTAGAGTCATACAAACAGAGCATGAGACACCAAGAATCTCAGTGTAATAACTGAGAGGCTTCAGGTTAGTCCCTTCCTTAGAAGCAAGAAGAGTTTGACTATATCATTTCTCTCCTGTCAAAGAAATCAAAGATAAATGGGCTTGGACCTGTGCCCAGGGTGTCAGGCCCCCTGAGAACTTTTGTTTTTATTTCAGTTGCCATTCACTGATGGAGTGACTGTCAGATGTCCTTATTCTAAGTTCTGATAACTGATAATTGCCTTTCTTTAAGTGATATTTTTCAGTGCTGATTCAACTGTGGCTTAATGTTTATCGGCTTAAAAATTCCTCCTATATGCCAAAAACCCCTTTTGAAAATATGTATAAATGTATTCTTTTCTTCTGTTAGGCCTGTGTATTTAGTTGCTGCAGTATGATAGTATGGTAACTCCAAAGTTATTTCTAGCTTTCGAGAAAATAAAAATCAGATCAGTACAAAATGCATAGCATTGTAAAGAACTGCCTTAGATTATGGAATTCCAAAATAAAGTGCAGGTTGGTAGCATGGCTTATGCCTATAGTCTAAGCACTGAAAAGGCTGAAGTAGGAGGGTTGCTATGATTTCAAGAATACCTCGGGCTACATAGTGAGGTCCAGGCCAGCTTGAGTATAGGACCCTGTCTCAAAATAAAGTCTAATTAGAAGCGGTCAAGGGTGTTTTCCCATCCATACTTCATTGTTTATCATAAGCAAAGGAGTGTGTGCAACTCAGTATAATGGAGATAAGTCGGTTTATTTCAGAAAAAATATTCTCTAAATATCTCGTCTGAGCTGGGTTTCATGGGACTAGTATGATTTTGTCATCAGAAAGGATGAAGAGGGAAGTCCAGGAGGAGAAAGCAGGGCTCAAGAAATGAATGATGTGTGCGCAGAGATGACACGTGGGATCTGAAGAAGATAGTGTGCTGAGCAGCCAGGATGATGGAGTTGCACTTCAAACCTTAGGTCCTGAAGAAGATTAAATGAGTTTTGAAGGCAATAAAATAAAATCTATGCTCTCCAGAGATCGTCTTCAAGATCAATTCAATCTGACCTAACTATGGTACCCAGAAAGAATTGGCACCAATTTAATATTTAAAAAAAAAAAACCTCTCATGGTTTTAAACCTTAAAGAGTTATTCCTTGAAAATGTCATCTAACATGTTTGAATTTCTTAACATAATTACTGAATGAACTAGAATGATTTTTAAAGTTGAAATACTACTTAATTTTACGTTTTCCTGGCTCAAATGCACTTGTTTGTGTGACATGATACCATTGAACTTCATTATTCAGAATGCCCTCCTTCCAGGAGGCATGTGCTTCTCACAGATTCTTTTCTGTAATGTTGGAGCACGGGACCTTCAGGAGTAGTTTAGCAGCAGATGCTGTCCATAGTGTTATGTAAATATGTTAGGCACAAGGAAAGTCTGTCACCCTTGCAGATTCATAAATGGGAGAATGAACGTCAGTGAGGGAGTGTTTGGGCAATGGAGAACGGGACGCTGATGGAGTCAGCTCTCTGCAGATTCTCAGGAAGGAAAGGAGAGAAGTGGGTCTTCCAACAACAGTCTGGACCAGTGAGGTCTGTGTCCGTGACCAATGTGGCCAGTCATAAAAGTGCTAGTGACCCACATGTGCAATGGCACACTTCTCTGTGGTCATGCACACGGTCTGTCTTGTTAACCTTCTGGCAGCTGATTTTGCAGTGTTCAAGTGGAATTGAAGCTGAAGATTGACCACTGACAGTTCTCTGGCAACTCTTACCACAGAATTCATTATGATAGTCAAACAGGACCCAGGCAAACCCAAGACTGTCTCAGAGTCAGAATTTCTCTTCATCCAATTGTCAGCACTGCTCTCAGTGATGCTCGGACTGTGTTTAAGGTCATGGGTGAGGGCTGGTGGGATTCAAGAACAAATTATCGCTCTCCAGATTTGCCACTCAGTGTGTGTCCTTTAAACATCTGTGGCTAGAGATTGAACGTACATAATTTTTATTTGTACAAGTGTCCAGTGTTTTTTAATAAGATACATTAGAAAATTATTTTCTATAATTTAAGTGCAATGACTGTCCATCAAGTGCAATTTAGTAACAATACCAGATATCCAGTCACACCTGTACTCAACGGTAATAGTAATGCATCTAATCATATGCATGGATGACCAAATGACTTTCCAGTTCTTTTTGAAATAAAGAGTAAATTCTAAAAGTCAAAATACTTGTAAAATGCGCAAAAGCAACTTGCTACGATTTATAATATCCTAGAGTTTATATGTGTCAGACCAAATGAAGAATCTTGCACATGACATGATTCTATATAAATATATAAATATAACTATATAAATTGACCGGTAATGTCATGGATACTGATCTGTGGGAAAAGCAAGAATAAAGCAGAGATCTTGGCTGGAGAGTGCCCTTCCACTTTGTCATAAAATGCTAGAGACACTTGTGCCTTCATCATCTCTCTTAGAAATTGGCTCTTCTCCAATATGCTCAGGTGTGGGGGGAGGAGACTAGGCTGGCCAAATGAGAAGATGTCACTTTTGTCATTGATCTAACTTCTGTGTATCCCTCAAGTCTAAATCAATTTCTTTAACTCTTTTCACCCAGGAAGTTGCACTGTCTCACTTTGTGGGAAAAGAAATGATCATCTCTCGAGAACAGCTTGAACATGCTGAGCTAGGAACTAGACTTTTTACCCATTTGAGAGTGCAATATTGTGATTAATTAAATTTAGTACTTAGCTTGAATGACTACATGAACTAATCAGTGTGTCCACACTTGTTTTCATCCTCCTGTGGAAGGAAATTCCCCACTTCATCCCTAAGGTCTTCTTATACTGCTAAGTGATCCTTATCGTTTCTGGGATCCCTTGCAGCTCTAAATTTCCACATGTTAGAAGTCACATATTTCTTCCTGCTCATTACTACTGTAGCTGGTAGTTGAACCTTTCTTTTGAGATCTCTGCACTCCTTAATAGATTATTGAAGATTTCTTTTGTTTGACATTTTGTTTCCTTAGAGAGTGGATCTGCCCACTTTGCCAAAATTCTTTCCTCCATCTTTAATTGAACCCACTCTTTAGGCATATAGGCTCCATCTCCCCCATGCCTGTTATGTTATTCTTTGTGAAGCTTCCTCTTAAAATACTTCTTACAGTAGTAGCCTGTCATAATCCTATCCAAATCCAACTCTTAAATCCTATTCTTGGGACCTTCTTCCTCCAATTTATCCACTAAGTCTTTGGACTTACCTTTTATATTTGCATCTTCTTTTATTGCAAATACACCTATTATTGTCTTCTTGACAATGGTAGGCAGACAATGCCAAGTTTACTGTAGTTATTTGATATATAGATATCTATATGTCATATATTTCATACATATATGAGGCTAAGTCAACTTAAGTTCAGCCTTTGTTGAATTTTACTTTCACCTCACCGCTTTCATTGGTGTTTCATTCTCAGAGGCTCAAACACGAGGACCATACAAAAATCTCATTTTAGAAAATTAAGATAGTGAAAGCTGACATGGGCCAGCGGGAGAGGAGCTCACTGCTCAGCCTTTCCAAATCAACATCAAAGCTTTTGGAATGGTCTTAATAAGATTTTCTATATTCAGACCCAGGACCATGACTTCATTGTTACTCACCTTAGAAGCATCATAAATGACATCAGCTTTGGCATTAATCCAATTTTACCATTAACTTTCTCCATAAAATTTGATTAAGAGGCATGGCAAGGCTTTTGTAATTAAGGAGAGTGCATTGGGAAATTGTTTTCCGTCCACGGTTTGTCATACTCTGACTGGTACTGGAATTCACTGACTACCTGTTAAGTGAAATATCGGGCCGAACAGCCTTTTATCTGATGAAGAATTCCTAACATGGTTTTCACCTCAAGTCTCAACTTTCATCCTCACCAGTAATTGACTTTTCAGATTTGTTGACTGCGCATATAGGAATGTTGAAGTAGCTAAGTAGTTCCTGGTGATCTTCTTTGGATCTCTTCAGGAATCAGTGTACTTTACAATAAATACATTATTAACTCTTATTAATAGTAGTTGTTGATTAACTTCCATAGCCGTGCATTGCTGATTCTTCGTAATTGTTCGTTTTCCTTCCATTATGGATTAGAAAGAGTTAAGTACAGGCACACATCTTCATGAGTCAAATGTTCAACTCTGAATCTGCAGGGACTTTTATCTTGTGAGAGTGTCTTGAGTCGTGAAGTTTTGATGTTAGCTGATTTTCTTTGTCAGTTCTGCTATATGGCAGTTAGTCAAGTTTCTAAATGGTATTAATTGATGTGTGCCACATTTGCAATCTCTAAGTTACTTTGCCTGAACTTCATCAGCTATGAGTTATTGCTTTAAATATTTTGCTGCATTGATATTTGGAGATTTCTGTAAAGTCACTCTGAAGTGAATTTAGTAGATTTAGACCATTATGATTTAACCTGCTTTTAAGAGGCAGAGTCAGGATCAACTTTTTTTTTTCACTCTCTCCTTTCTTATGTTACTGGAGATTGAAGTCAAGCTAGCATTATGCATGCCAGGGTAGGCAAGTATTCTACCACTGGATTACAACCCAGCCAGAATGGGTTTTGTTTGTTTGTTTGTTCAAAGAAAACACTCTCTTGGAAAGAAGGAAGAGGGCAGCCATGGCATTGGCATCCTTTCCTAAGAAGGAAGAGGGCATCCATGGTGCTGGCATCCCCCCTAAGAAGGAAGAGACCAGCCATGGCACTCGCACCATCTCCTAAAAGAAGGAAGAGGGCAGCCATGGTGCTGGCACCGTCCCCTAAGAAGGAAGAGGGCAGCCATGGCGTTGGCATCCTTTCCTAAGAAGGAAGAGAGCAGTCATGGTGCCGGCACCGTCCCCTAAAAAGGAAGAGGGCAGCCACAGCACTGACATCTTCCCCCAGAGCTGTTTCTCTTAGACAGCACTAATCGTTTGTGGACTGCTCTGATAGAACACATTCTCCTAGCTGACTTGAGATGCAGGAGACCTCCACTTTCCACTTGGCTGAGCCATTTAGAGGACAGATTCTTTAATCTAAAAGCAGTTCTTTTCTTTTTTAGGTCAAAGCTTTATTTGTGTAGTGACAAGAGGATTATCTAGATTTCAAATCCATGACTTAATTTTTATTTTTTAAGATGTTAGTTTAAGTAATAAACAAAATAGCTGCAATCTATTTTAGGTGGCCTCAGGGAAAGAAGGATAACGTTGGTCTTAATTTTATCTTTTTAAAAAGATTTTATTTTTCTCATGTATATAAGTTTGTGACTATGTGTGGGTATATGCACATGAGTCCAGGTGCTTGAGGAGGCCAGAAAAAGTTGTGAGATCCCTGGAGCTGGGGATACAGGCAGATGCAAGCTGCTACATGAGAGAGAGAGAGAGAGAGAGAGAGAGAGAGAGAGAGAGAGAGAGATCTATGCATGTTTATATGCACATGCAAAAGCACAGGCAGATTTCAGAGGGTAGCTTTGTGGAGTCAGTTCTCTCTGTTCATCTTCATATGGGTTCTGGGAATTGAACTCATATAGTCAGTCTTACTTGGCAAGTACACTTACCTGTTGAGTGATCTTGCTTGTCCAAGTCTATCTTTTCATATAACTAACCCCCCCCCAAGATATCCTGACTACTGTGTGCACTTTTAGTCACTGTCATCAATTAGACAACTTCCATTTGCACATCATAAAAGCATGCACTTCATACACCAACACCGTGCCACCTACACAATGTTGACATTGGGGCCCTGAGTCTAGGCAGTTTGCCCTTGAGCTTTGGTTCTTTCCTTCATCGCATCATGCCTTCTGCCCAGGCACACTGGAGGAAAGGCATTCTTGGTCAGGGAGGGGATCTGCCTTGGCGGCAGCACATCTGTTCTAAATTGTAGTTTTCCTAGATCAACAGTGAGGACAATGTCTAAGTCACAGCTGATTTCAAGGTATTATGTTTGTGTGGCCACAATGGACCTGAAGTGGAAAGCATGAGTTAGAAGCTCTCCCTCTGACCCGATAGGTTCTGGAGCTCACAGAAATGGCTAGGGCAAGTTTTGCAGGACAGTGCCAGGTCACATAGGCAACTCTATGTGAAAGTTCAGAGCCAACTTCATCCGTTGGAACCAGGAATAGAAAACACATCTGTTTCTCAGGGAAAAATAAAACTCTGCTGCCCACCCTGTTTGAGACTGTCACTCAGGTGATGCTAGATCTGAAGATGACAGAAGCAGAGCCACTCCACTAGGAAGCAACCACTCCCTGGGTCTGCGATGTGACTAACTCAACGTCTGTAAGATGGAATGCTCAAACCTCTGACTGCAGAAGCCAGAAATGTGGATCTTAGCACAAAATGACTTTGGAGTTATTTAAGAAAGAAGTGTAATAATTCAGTTATATAAAAATAAAAAAACCATAAATTTAAAATATTTTCACTTCAAGTAAAAGCACATATAATTCCATAGGTCATGAAAAAACATAACTCTGAGAAAGAGAGTCAGAAAAATGGCCACTGAAAATAAATATGTCCTAGAACAGTGGTTATAAATCTTCCCAATGCTGCGACTCTTCAATACAGTTCCTCATGCTGTGACCTTATATGATAAAATTGTTTTCATTGCTACTTCATAACTGTAATTTTCCAACTGTTTTTTAAATAATAATGTAATTATCTAATATGCGGGATATCTGTTATGTGACCCCAAAGGGTTGCAACCCACAAGTTGAGAACCACTATTCTAGAACCATTTGGTTCATCAAAGCAACCAAGAAAAATATGCCTGGGATTCTGAAAGTATGACAAAAGGATATCAGCCACAAAGGCTGTAAACATGGATATGGAAAATGAGAACGCCTCTTCTCTGGCACCTCTGGCTGCAGCCGGTATTGTGATGGCAGCCTCACTTGTGAGCTTATTCCAGAGGTGTTCTAGGGAAAGAGCCATCATCAGCACAGGCAGGAGAACAGAGGAGGGTGTACTACAGGAGGATGGCTTTGACCATCTTTGTGATACTTTATTTACGTAATGGTGAAACAGAGTACAAAATGCCACAGTTTGTCAAAGCATGGTAGTGTGTCTGTGGGTTTTCATATTATACTAAATATGGCCTTGTATTGCATTCCCAACACCTGAAGGGTTGGGCATAGTGATACGTGGATGAAACAGCCAGGTCAGTCGCTGGCAATGCATGAAGCTGTATGCTCACATCCTTCAGTGGCTCTCAACTTCTCATCAGGACCCACAGGTCCCATCTACCCAGTCTGTCCTTTCTTGTCTCGTGGCTGGATCTTTGCCCCTAGCTCAGCCCCTGATTTTTCCCCTCACAGGATCCAAGCTTTATTTCCTTTTTCTTTGGGAGCCTTTTGGATGACTGCTCTCTCCTTGAGGAAATCTAGGGGAAAGTTTAAATGATGTCTTTGATTTTGCTCTTGGTTTAGTGGTGGCAGTGCAAACTGACTCCTTGGCTCCATGGCATCTTCCTGGCAGTTGAGTGGTAACTGTGGACTATGTCACTGTAATCTAGTCCTAGGCTAGACACTGCCTGGTGTTGGGTCATCCTTGTATTCATGGCAGCGTATTTGCTCACGACACTCTACAGGTGCTGTCTGCCAATACATCTCAGGAGGTCAGACGGAATTCTAGTGAGCAATAACCAACTTTTGGTTTTATATTGATTATATGTAATTCCTTTAAAAGAGAAGCTTAATCAGATTTTAGGAAAAAAGAAACTAATTCTCAATAAGAATGAATGTAATTGTCATTTTAGAAGTTGCTCTTGTCTAATCTAGTTTGTAAAACCTCATTGGTCCATGGTGCTTCATTTTAAAAAGTAGACAACAAATGAGGCTGCTACTAATTATGGGAGTAGCACTAAGGGGAAGGGGTGCCTGTGGGTCCCAGTCTGCATGGCAAGGTTAGAGGACAATTTCCAGAAGTAATTTTTCTCCTGTGAGCCATCCTAACAAAAAATGAATAGCCGTTCCCTTTGCATAGCCCTGACCAACCCTGTCACCAGGGCCTTTGCTCATTTACTGATCTTTAAACAGCAGTTTTTGGAAATCAAACGTCTTCATGTATTTTATGTTCTTTGTTTTCTAACAAAATACGGTTTTCTTTGGACTCTTTCAGGGCATTCTACTTGGACAAGTCCAATTCACCTCCAAACGCCACATCCAAAGCTGCCTATGTCGATAAGGTAAGATGGCAATTGTGTTTATTGGTGCAGTGTTGCCCACCTGCTTCCCTTTTAATCCTTCTGTTTCCCTCTTGAGCAATGCCTGATTCTAGAGATTTGCAGTGCCCAATGTGTTGCCTCCGTCGAAGATGGTGTTTTACCTCGGTCATCTAAATGCTGGGACAGCTGAACTGCACGCCACCTGAAAAGACATCCGAGAGTATTGAGCTCTGTGGTTTTCACTTTCCTTTTAGCTCATGAGGCCCCTGAATGCGTTAGACGAGCTCTACCGGCTGGTCACCTCGTTTATCAGATCCAAACGCATCGCTGCCTGTGTGAACACGCCTTGCGGGGCCTCCGGAGTCGGTCTGCTGTCGGTGTCCTCGGAGCTGTGCGACAGGCTCGGAGCCTGTCACATCATCATGTGCAGCAGTGGTGTGCACAGGTGTGTGACGTCTTTGCACGGTTGACATGGTTCTTGTCCTATAGTTAATGTGACTGGACTAAAACTAGAAATGTTCAAGGACTCAGGTGTATTTGGGGTACAATTTGAGATTTTTCTGGGTTGGATTCTTGCGGTTTTAGTAACTGTAGATAAACCAATGATGTAATCCCCTATTTGTACCAGAATAGCTCAGACTTGTATTCCTCTCATGTTTATATTACCATATTAGTATTTTAGGTACAAAATGTGTGTCTTTCTTATTCACTGTAGGAATTCCCTTAGTTGGAGTTAAACTCAAATAACTCAACACCACTTTTCTCAGTTCCTCAGTTCCTCACATCCCTAGAGCCAAAGTGTCCTGAGACTGATGTTCCTTGGGCTAGACACTGCCTTCCTCCAATGGCCAGCCAAGTGATGGCCCAGGACCTCACATGATACAGTCAATGCGTCATGATAAATCCTGCCAACTGTGCTGTCTGGAGCAGCCAAGGCGGGTGCATCAGACTCACCCTCCTATGGGAGTGAGCATCCCCGTTCAAGTCCCACTTCATCATCGCCTGGGCCTCTCTTTTATTGTGGAAGTGAAGCCTTACAGATGCTAATGATAAGGTAGAATTGTAGTCTTCCCTTTAATCTGAACAGGGAGCTTGACTGAGCACAGGATATACTTTCTTAGTACTAGGTCTTTAGACTTTGAAGGTCATGGTCACTTACTTATTCACATTTATTTGATCCTTACTCCATGCAAAGTGCTGTAATTGGTGCTGTGTAACATCATACAGGGAGGATGTTTATTTTGGAGACAAGCATGAATAGCAAATGGGGCAATATAACAGTGATTAAAATTAGTAATACTAACAAGGATGAAAACACAACAAAACTAACATACAAGAAAAGTATTACTTAGGAAATCCAAAACTAATGAGTAGGATTCGGAGGGGAATTGATCTTTCAGAGCGTCAGGTCTGGAGCATTCCATGGAGCTGATGTTGAACTGGGATTAGAGCACAGAAAAGGGAGGAAGGCCATTCAAGGCAGCAGCCTCTGCAGTCTGTGTCATTTCATCTTGATGGGATACGACCAGGGTCTAGCTTTGAAGCTCAGTATAGCACGATCTTAAGTTTGAAATATGAGTCAGTTTCTCAAGGCATATTCTATAATGTTTTTACTACCAGAGAAATAATTTTTTGGTAACTTCCTGTCAATTCAGGCTATAGCCATTCATTCACTCATGATTTGACCTATGTGTGTTCACTGAGCACTGGTTGGGTGTCTACACTGCTGGGTTTACTGTATTCAAGAAATATATGGATTTGCATATAGTGTACATTGCATTGTGGGAAATGAATGATGAAGAAAACAAACAAGTACGCTCTGCTACAGGTGGAGCAACACCAAAGAATGGAAGCCAGAGTCAGCATAAGAGAAGGGTGTGCTTTCTGAGTCAGCATAAGAGAAGGGTGTGCTTTTGGAGTCAGCATAAGAGAAGGGTGTGCTTTCTGAGCGCTAGGCAGGTCTTCCACGACACAGGAAAGGAAGATCAATTTGGTGATTTGCTTGTCTCAAAGACAGAGCCTCCCAGGCACCAAGAGAGGCAGAACAAGAATCTTTTGGTGGAATATGCCTGCTAGGTTCAAGGAATGGCAAAGAAAAGAAAGAAAGAAAGAAGAGAAGGAGGAGGAGAGAAGAAGAAGAAGAAGAAGAAGAAGAAGAAGAAGAAGAAGAAGAAGAAGAAGAAGAAGAAGAAGAAGAAGAAGAAGAAGAAGAAGAAGAAGTTGCTTTTCATGGTTGACCCAACAAGATGGTATCACCTTGACTTTCTGTGTTTTTGCCTTCCTAGTTCATGCTCACAGTTAGCAAAGGACTAGAACAAGCAGGCAGACACTTGTAACTTTGTATCTAGAAATGTGTACCCTTAGCCTCTGTGTGAAGTTACTGCCAGCAAGCATGAGCAAATGTCCAAATTGCTTTCACAGACATTCCATACTTAGAGTTTGATGGGTGTTGTATGAGGCCAAGGCCAACATTACACAGCTATTTCACAATTTCAATATTCATTGATTCTTGTGTTAGAATCATAAGTAGCATTGAAATATTTGTAAAGTATGATTTTCTCCATTTTTACAATTAAAGATCAGTAATGGTTTGGATAATTTACTTCAGAAGATACTAAACTTTTGTCAGGTGCTGCATTTAAATGAAAATTGTGTTTTATTTTTATATTATTCAGAATAACAAGGGACTTTCATATAAACTTTACTTTTTTTCTGTGAAGGACTCACTTAGATTTTTTTCCCCCAGGAAGATAAAATATGTGCCAATTTACATTGGCATTCAAATTTCCACAGAAGGCTGTTCCTAAAATAATCCTTTAGTAATTCTAATTCAGGAGGCTAGAGAGGAAGCCAAGCAGATCCACATCTGCAGGAAACATTAAACAAGGAAGTCTGCAGTCAGGTTCCTACCAAGAGGACAAATTTAGTGTTAAGCAAATATACAAGATACTTTTAACATTTGTTTTTAAAATAAAAGTGAGAAATGGTCCAACTATATAGTAGCCACTTGAATTGCTTTACTGCATTTTTGTTTATTGGGTAAAGGAGGTGTCTAAATATTATTAGGAGTAAGAATGTAGGTCTTAGAAGGAGATGCATTAGCATAGCATCTACATGTTTAATAATGCATATGCACGATTAGGAGAAAGGAATTTAGATAAATTATAAAAACCCCATAGCACTTAGCCTAGCTTTGTGTTTATTGAAATTTTCCCAGGGTACCAGTTCATATCCCTTGATGCTCAGCTCTTCCTCTGACCAATTCGTAGCTTTCCATTGCCATTGAAGGGACCAGGGTGGGCTATTTTTAAGGTGAGGGCTTGCCTTTTAAAAAGTATAAATATAATTATAGGTGATTTAGTAATGGGAATTTTTCATGCCCACCTCTTCCATGTTGAATCTTCTCCTGATTTCTATCAAGTTCTACACATTTGCACATTGCACTGTTAGTGCATAAACTGTCTTAATAAGAGTTGGTTGTGTCCCATGGAAAGTGGGTGAGTTCGCTGGAATGGGTTGTTACGGTTAGTCTGACCGCTTTGGTTCTCTGGTTTTTTTCCCCTTCTACCTTCAGTATGAGATCATGCAACCAGAAGGCATGAACCAGATGGAGGCTCCTCAGCTGTGGACTTCGTCTTCTGTCTCAGTTTTAAGAACTAGATTTATTTTCAATTACCCTATTTTATATATTCAGTATAAGAGGCATATTTTTCCATCATCTGTCTTATGTACCATTTAATGTTACAACTCCTGAGTCTCCCTTCACTTATTAATTTCTTATTTAATTATTACAATCTCTCTTTCTGCCATTGCACATAACACTGGCACAGAGGCATCCTTGTACATGTTGCTGTCTCTTTAGTTAAAATAGAAACATCCTTTAGTTAGAATTACTATGTTAAAAAATTTAAAGCTTTTTGGTTAATGCATTATAGTTCACTCCCCAGAAAGAATTATCCTCAAGAGAACACAAGTAGCATGGCTTATTTTGCCTTTCCTTAACCTTGTCCGGGAAGGGCAATGGAATTCATCTGCATGCTGTTCTTAGTAGAGATGCAATTACGTATCTGGAGTGCTCTAATTTATACTTCTTTGCTAACACGTTAAAGGATTTGCTGTGTTATGAATTTCCTTTTCTACAGAGACATGTGTTACTTTTACTGTGCAGTTACCTGCCTCATAGATGAAGTTATTTTTGTTTTCCAAATGGAACCTTTTAATGGCATTGAATCAGCTCTGTGGCTTTTCGAGTTGTGTTTTGTATCTACGCCAGTTATTTGTTGCAGGCAATCAAAGAGCTTGCCACTGCAACTGAGATCTAAATGTTCCTTGTATTTCTTACTGCAGCATCCTTCCATTTAGTGTGGTTGGTTAATTTGTTTGGGCTCATTATTCCCACCCCTGCTTGACAGCCTCCATTTCTCCTTTAACAAATACAAATCAGTACCTTGCAAGTGTTACAAAGCTCTCAATATGTCTCTTACTGAGTCTACAAAGATCCTTTTCTCTTCTACTTCATTAGTATATGGGAACCCATGAGTAGAAAGCTTCCTGAAAGAGCCCGAGATAAATGTTTACAAATTTTCTAGCAAAGGCAAAGATTCTGAGATCATAGTGTGCCTCTTTAGGGACTCGTCTTTATTCTTGACTTGATCTGATTTTTAGTGGTGATTGATCCATGCTATCAGTCTTGGTGTGGTTGTGCCAGCAAATGGTAAGTAACTTCAACACACGGCTGAGGACTTGACTCGCCTGGACTGTGTCTGATCAAATTCTGTGAAAAGGACCAACCTTTGTTCTCATGATTTCGGGTGAGATTGAATTTCTTTAGGAATCAGGCCCTCCGTTTTTAGCTAACATCCCTGGCCTTTCCTCAGTGGAAATTGGCAGCTAAGCTGCATCATGATCCTCCTCGTGAAGAACTGCCCAGGAGTGTGAGAGGAACACAGTGCATGCCAGGGCCAGCGGCTTGCCATTGTTAAAACACAATACTGATGAACTTCGTTTTGCACACACAATCAGCATCTGATTTTTATTAGTTATAGAATGCGTGCTCGAGCACACACACACACACATACAAAGATTTAGGAATCAAGCTTAAAAGGATCCATTTTCAAAATGTATTTATTAATAGCTTGTTAGGAAGTTGAGAGGCATTTTCCTAGTTAACAGTCCAAGAGCTGCTTGGAGTCCCAGGGTCATCCCCTACCCTATACCCACCAACCAAAGCCCATTTATGTAATCACAGTATAGGACCCAAAGTACTTGTTACAGCATTTGTTAAGAAAATAAAAAATCCAGAAGGTGAAATACAAAAACAACGCCAAAGAAACCAGTATTAGCAATGCCTCCAGCAGAATAGTTTTCATTTCAAACAGAGATAAACAATATGGTGATAAACAGTCACAAAAGCCCTCACCAGGGAACGCCAACTTACATTTCAACAACCACTTTGAGCTTGTGAAGGGCTCTTTCTTAGTATATTCTATTCTGTCATTAACATGACATCAAAGGGCAAATTGACAAATAGGCTCAGATTAGGTAATGTAGATGCTTTGAAAGTAGAACATTCAAGGTAACCTGACTTAGGTAATGATAGCGTCCTGAGAGGCAGACAGCAAAGCGTCATCTGTCCTAACTCATAAAGATATAAAATATGTCAGAGTCTACCCTGGGGTTTCCATAAAAGGTGAGAGCCTCTGTGTGAGACAAGTAAAAAATGCTCCACGAGCAAATAAAAGTTTCAAATGTATCCATTTATATTTGGACAGAAAATACTTTAAGAGATAAATAGCAAGATTCGGGAAGATGTTTGAATTTTAAATCACTAAAAGATGGCTAAATGAAAGATTCTTTCTTAGGGAGAAGAAAAAACTTTACAATTCTCTCATCTATATTCTCAAATAAAGAGGCTCTAAAAGACACTGCTCTGGTAAAAAGATTGGTAGCGCTGCCTTTTCATAGCTCAGGTGTTGATGTGTCTCACACATTCTCATCCTAAGATGTAATTTAAGTATTATGGAATTTTACAGTAAGCAAAGAAAAAGAGATTTCTGCTGATCTGGTAGCCACATAAATAATACAGATATATGTATTCTCTTAAAGTAACAGAGGAAATTAAATATTTCACACATAATAGCAGATTCATGTTTTCATAAAAGGATGAAGGAAGCAGCTGTTTGCCATGTAAATATGTTCACATCTGTAAATGATGCCATTATCTTAATGCCTAGACTGCCTTTACTGGATACAAATCTTAAAAATTAATACATGACATTATTTGATTTTGAAATGCCCATTGTTTTCTTAAGATTAGATGTAGAGAAAGGTTTATTACACAGGGGTTCTGAGAGTGACTTCTTACTGCAAGGATATAGTTGTGACAACAGGATTCTGGTGATGTTTGTAACGCAATGCTAATTAGTTTTATTAAATAAAAACCTGGATATTAGGCATATCAGATATTAGGGGGTGAAAACTGAAAGATCAGAGAAGCAGAGCAGCCAGCCACTAGTTCCATCCTCTACTAAATCCTCAGACCAAATGGGGCAAGATCCTGTCTTTAGGAATCCTTAAACTGAACGCTTGAGCTCCTGTCTCCTCCCACCTTACATCTCTCTCTCTCTGCCAAGCCACATCACTTCCCATCTCCACCTCCCTAGTGCTGGATTAAAGGTGTGAGCCACCACCACCTGGCTGTTTATCTTTTAGACTGATTTAATTTCCTATAGCCTAGGATGTCCTTGAACTCCTAGAGATCCTTCTGCCTCTGTCTCCTCAGTGCTACAGTTAATGGTGTGACACCACTGCCTGGCCTCTATGGCTAACTAGTGTGGCTAGCTCCATACTCTGAATTTCAGGCAAGCTTTGTTTGTTAGAGCACAAACAAAATATCACCAGAGGTGTGGGTCAAACAGGCCTTAACCTTAGTCTATGTAAAATGAGTGCTCTGGCATAACGACTTTTCATCATTAAAGTAAGAAAAGTCTAAGTAACTGTGATGTGTCTAACATTCCCATGTGAGTTCTGGCATCTAAAGGTGGAAGAGCCTGCAATTTTGACATACAAGGGCAATAGAGAGGCATCTCAGCTCTCGGGAGAAAGTGTGTTTTGCCTTCTTGACCTACTGGAACTGTAGCCAGTTAGTTAGATCTTCCCAACTTCAGCCACAGATGCCGGTGTCCCCTAGAATCCTCACAACAATAGCTGGGGCCACAGCTGGAGCAGCCCAACCATATCAGTCAAAGACCAAAGCCTGGGTATTTCAGTAAAGGCAGGTGCACTGTGAAGAATGAATACAAGACTCAAGATGATTGCAGCCCTGTGGCTAGTAGTGGCACGTGCCTTTAATCCTAGCACTGGGGAGGCAGAGGCAGGTGGATCTCTAATTTCAAAGCCAGCCTGGTCTAAAGACTAAGTTCCAGGACAGCCAGGACTACACAGAGAAAACCTGTCTTGAAAAAAGCAAACAAACAAAGAAACAAAACTAAAACAAAACAAGAAGATAACACAGAGAATTTCAAGAGTCTGTGTTGGAAGTTGTAATAGAAGGTGTCATGATCTTTAATGAGAATTTCATGGTTAATTCCCTGTGCAGTCCTGGATACTTGCCCGCTTAAACTCTGTTGTGGCCTTAAGACAGGTAGAGTGGAAGCGGTGGAGTATCCAGCTTAGCGCTGCTGTCAGGATCTCTCCCTAGCGGTTGTTGTCACTCCTGCACTCTGCTTCCCTGGTTGTCATGGGGCTGCGCTCTGCCTGCCCTGTCTTTGCTGATCCATTAGCCTTTCAGCTCTCTGATGATCAAATTGAGATATCGCCAGATTTCACCAGGACTGTCAGTTTGACAAGGACCAAGTGATAATGTTGATAACCTTGCCAGATACCCAGAGGTTGTCTCTAGAAGCAAGTATTGCTCCAAGTTGAGTTTGTTTTGGATTCTTTTTCCCCACCCAAAAGTGTGTTTTGGTGCTTTATTACTAAAGGGGGTCCGTTATATAGGTACTGGCTTTCTGAAATCCCCTTCGACTTGTGATCTTATCAAGCCTTTAATTTGTGACAGAAGCATTCCTAAAGGTTAGTGGGGTGAGAAAGACTAGCAGGTTAGCACCAGTCTTTCCATATTAATCTTGCAGCAGCTCTGACTGTGGAGAATCACGGCAGCCACTCAGGGATTGATCTGTGTTTAACTTACCACTTCTGCCCCCAAGTGTGCAATTTTCCTCGGTGTAAGGTAATGAAAGCAAGGAGGAAAAAAAAGAAAGAGCCCGGCAACAAGAACAAATTGGTTTCTTCAATCAGGTGCTTCGCTCTGCCTGTCAGAGACTTTGCACAGCGATGTTCTGCGCTCCGCCATGGTTAAACACAATTAGAGGCTGGGATGAGTGTGAGCAGTGCAGGAATGGATGCTTCGCACAGAACAGCGCCTTTCGTGCAGCAGAATGCAGTTCCCTGCTAGGAAGGAACATGCCATCCTGTCCGTTTAGTCTCTGTCTTGATTGCTTTACAATTGATACCCCTGAGTGTGTTCCAGGACGCCTTCCCTTCTAATCGTAGGCACATTTTTAGGACGGCAAGGTCTACATCCATCGAGAAGCAATCTGAGCTTCCTGGCTTCATCTCTCCTAAAACAATGCATATCAAATACAATTGCCAAGCCCAAGATTGTGGGTGTTGAATTATGGATGGTGGGAGCTCACACCCTCTAAAGGCATTAGCTATGTGATAGGAATTTCATGTAGCGAGAAGAGTCTTAGGCTTTGAATCAGAAAGGGTTGGGTCCTGTTCCTTACTTGCTATTAAAGGTAGTAAATGATTGCATAACCTGATCTTTTGGAGTCCCCTGGATGAGGCAGCAGTCATGAGTTCCTCCTTACAGTGGGAGTGTGAACACTAAGTGAGCAGCGTACATGAACACCACCATACTGGCAGAGGAACTAGCAACTGCAGCCATTCTGATTGTTCCAATGAGACCTGTGGTTTTGATAGTAAATCCATCCATCTCCTTACTGCTGAGTTATATGAAGCACATCTGACTGGTTTTATGTTTGCTTGTTTGTTTTTTTCGTTTTTGTGGTACTGGAGATAGACCCAGCTCCTCATTCATGCTGGGCAAGCGCTCTGCACTGAGCTGTACCCCCAACCCACATAACCCCAGCTGCTTGAAATGAGTATATCAACCTACCAAAATAGAGAAAATCTGCAGGAGCTATCGGAAGTCACAGTAAGGGTTCATCATGGGCAAAGTGGGGAGGGGGGAGGTACACCAAGAAACAGAGAACACAAAATGCCAGATCTTGTTAGTACTTTTTTTTAGAACCCTCCCTTGGTGCCTCATAGAAAGCCAATGAAAACAGCAAAAGAGCCTCCCTTAAATTCAAGCAGAGGAAGTTTTCATTCCTAGAAAAAAAAGCCATTAGAATAAAGACAAAAGTTTAGGGCATGAAAAGAGGCAGGTGTTAACCTGTGTTCCCTTATTGATAATATAGAAGGCTAATTGTAAAACTTTACTGTGGGGGCTCTGAGGGAGCCTGAGCGTCTCCACCTTCTCTGCATTTGTTCTTAACAAGGGAGCCTCCCTGGGAAGCTGAACTGCAGCAGTTTTTATTCAGAAGGGTGAAGAATAGCCTAAAGGTTAGGTTTTGTTTTTAAATTTATAGTTTTTATAATTTATTTTATTTTTTTAAATAAGAAAACATTCTTTTTTCATTTCACATACCAATTCCAGTTCCCATCTCTTCCCTCCTCCCATTCCCTCCACTTACTTTCCACCTCATCCTCCATCCACTCCTCAGAGAAGGTAAGACACATTGCTCTGGGGAAGGTCCAAGGCCCTTCCTACTAAATCTAGGCCGAGCAAAGTATCCATCCAAAGAGAATGGGTTCCCTAAAAGCCAGTATAAGCAGTAGGGATAAATCCTGGCGCCAATGGCTGTGCAGTCTGCCCCAGCCATGCAGCTGTCACCCATATTCAGAGGGGCTAGTTTGGTCCTATGCCGGTTCCCTCCCTGTCCAGCTGAAGTCAGTGAGCTCCCATTAGCTCAGGCAAACTGTTTCAGTGGGTGTCTCCATCATGGTCTTGACCTCTTTGCTCATATTCTCACTCCTCCCATAGCTTTTTAAAGGAAGTGACTCAAAACAGAATAAGTAGAGGTCGCAAATTCATGTGGAAGCTATACTGTAGCCAGTGAGATTTATTCAAAGCAAACTTTTCCCAGAAGTATTCCTATAAAACTAATTAATCAATATACTTTAATATTTATGTTCCAAGTAGAAAGGAAATTCCCCCAGAAATGTTAAGCAGCAGATAGGTATAGGGGAATAGTGCTTGGAGCTGGAGAAAAGGAAATAAAACCAAGTCTTTCATGTATGTGCTATAAAGGAGCCATTTATTGACTTTGCTAATATCTAGTGTACTTTCAATGCATTTGTCATATTTCTTTTTTTTTTGCAAATCTGTATATATTGTCTTTTATTTTTTTTTATATTTTATTTATTTATTTATTTATTTATTTATTAAGGATTTCTGCCTCCTCCCCGCAACCGCCTCCCATTTCCCTCCCCCTCCCCCAATCAAGTCACCCTCCCTCATCTGCTCTAAGAGTAATAAGGGTTCCCTGACCTGTGGGAAGCCCAAGGACCGCAGATTTAAGGAATGGATCCTTCTTAGGAATAGGTGCCGGGTCCTGACTATAACAAGATGAATCCTTTTAGGCATACATGCATGCATTAAAAAGTGTACACTCAATGCTTGCTGAGTTCCAGGAAGCAGCCTATGATCTAGGAAGCCTACAACCGACACAGAGAGCAGTTCAGCCAGTGGTCACATTGATGAAATCTGATAGTTGTTGAGACTGTACTGTGTGCTCTATGATAAGTAATAAGATGAGTTATTTTATGTAATCCTAAAATGAAAAAAAAAACCTCTGATACCCACTATCAGTGAACTAGATTTAGAGTGGAAAACACAGAATTTAAAGAGATTAAATAACTTGCTCAAGGTCACAGCGCTGTCAGCAAAGCCAGCATCCTGATCAGAACAATCTCTCCAGTGTTTGTGTTCTTAAATTTGCACTCTCTTGATGAGTAGAATATAGTATGTGACTTAAACCAGGTCCCACTGTCAGCATATGAGGAGCAGCTTGTGCAGACTCGGGGGCTAGTGACTACATAGATGGTCAGCAGTACAGGTGAGCCTTGTAGCAGTTAGCAGAAACTGAAGCTGTGTTGGGAAGACCTTATATCTCATCCGAAGACTCCAGAAACCTAAACCATTCAGATAATTACATTTTCATTTGCACTGTAAGAAGACCACCCTCTCAGTGGAAGAAACCAATGAGAAGAGGCCAAACAGAAGGGTGAGGGTGAGGGACCAGTGCAGACAAGAGATAGCATTAGCAATACAGCTAAAGAGGGAGGATTCGAGAGTTGGTTCAAGACAGGAAGTGAGTAGGATGCAGTCCCTAGTGGATGCAGAAGTCTATTGCACACACACATTGATCTTCTGTGAATGGACAAGTTAAACTTAATAACATGGAGTTCATAATAATATACCACTTTTAATGGGACTATAAAAGATCATCGCCATCACTAGACAATCACTTTTGGGAAGCTGTAACATTTACTACAAGATAGGCTTATGAAAATGGCAAGATTAGGATCGCATTTGAAAAGTCCTTCTACCCTGTGTCTTTAATAAATTAATTCTTGTGCCTCCTTTTTCTTCTTTCTCATCAAGCTCTAACATATCTGTTTGGTAGATTTCTTTTTTTATATAGTCAGAAGAAATAGGGCCATACAATTGTCCAGGAGAAGGAGATTTAAAAACTGAATGTGGGCACTTACATCTTTCTCACAGGTAGAACTGTATGTATGTTAGTTCATATGTTGTTAAAAACTAATGAGTCAGACACACAGCTGATGCACTGGTTGGAGTGTGTGAGGTCAGGTGATCAGCAGCTTCTCACGTCTGCTAACAAAAGTACCCTGGTGACTACCAGAGCAGCTCGTGTCCCAGTGCTCTGCACCCCATTGTCATCTTGGGATTGATCTGTGTTGGGCAATTCTTTTCCATAATTTGAATGCTATGCAGGTAACTGATGCTTAAGAAAGCTGCAATGAGAACCCAGGCAATTAGCTTCCTGATAATGTCTTCTCAACAGTCACGTGAACAAAGAGAGCCAGCTTTTAATTAAAGAAGACATAACCAAGACTCTCTCCTTGAATGGAGGTTCTAAATCTGTAAGATTCTAAATATGAATCAAAAGCTATATAAGACATAATTCATATGAAGAGTTTTTATTAAAATAATAGTTTCCCCAGGTTGTCCTTATCAGGTTGTTAGGGTGCTGTACCCCTGGAGAATTTCTTCTCTCTTGTCTCTGTGAGTGAAGGCAGCACCAAAGCTGTGAAGAACAGTGAAAAGAAACACAATTTATGATCATGACGTTGCCTTCTTCCTCCAGGCGAAGCTCACGGATTTCAAATTAACCTGATTTCCTTTTGTGTTCAACTCATTCAAATTAAGCAAGTGAATTAAGCATGTGAGCATCAGGGTTAGCCAGTTTACAGAGAGTGTTTATTAAGGGGCCACACCTCCAAGCAACCATGTTCACAATCAAGACGGGTCAACACCTGCTCTTTTCAATTCAGAGGCTCTGACACAAACCCGTAGAGTCCAGCGGTCTGTTTACCACATACTCTGTATTTGTAAGCTAATAATAAGATCAAATGTATACAAGTGATGCCATTTTATAATTAATGCTCAAAATAGTTTAAAAAACAGAGCTCAAGTTACTTTGGAATCATCAGTATCCATCTACAGACTCAGTGCTGATGACGTTCTCAGCATTGATTTTAGTTCTGAGCATGTAATATGACACAGAAAACAGGTTTTGAACTAGTGTTCAGTCTCACAATTTTTCAAATGTGGGAAGAGTAAATACTAAGAACCTCTTCTTAAGTGTTGCATTTTCTATCTTTGATTACTTAAAATATTTTTAGATGAACATTTACTTGATACTATTGTGTGACAAACTGCAGCTACAAATCTAGAGGTGTTTGTCATCAGCCTGGTGTTCACGTGTCAAATTTGTTGTCTTGAGTTATAGTCAAAACCTGAATCAATATGTCTCTGTCTCTGTCTCTCTGTCTCTCTCTCTCTCTCTCTCTTTCACTTACACACACACACACACACACACACACACACACACACACACACACACACCTAATAACAAAAGCTTTTAATACTGGCTCTGAGAGATAGCACAAAATGTTTAACTCTAAGCAAAACATCACCTCTGGGCCTGTGTGCGCTGAAAGCAAAGACATTGGGACAACAACCAGCACTCAACACTGGTCCCACATCAGTCTTGCTCCAAGTCCAACTCCACTCCTGAGGTTTGGAGGAGGTGATCATCTCCCCACGTGTTCGTGGTACAGCATCAGCCCCAGAGGGACTGATGCACTGCAATTTGAATCAACATTAAAAGAGTCAATAGACCTTGGAAGGTTTGAAGATGTAGTTAGAATTAGACTGATTTTCCGTCTGTGATTATTATAAATGACCAAATATGCAGAAGGCCCTGAGGCTTTGAGAGACTTTTTTTTTATTTTGAAAGTCTAATTTATTATAAGTGTATCATGAAACATCTTAAATAGGAGGCATATTGCAAAAACTGCTTCATGGAAGACTGGATGTCTAAAAATCTGAACTTAGATGGTAGTTAATACATGGATGAAATACAGCATTTTTACATTTAAGTAATTTTGAGAATCCTAGCTTTTCCTCATCAGTAAGACTTGGCTAAAGAAAGGCCCAGAATGTCATCTTCTCATTTAGTAGCAGGGAAAGGAAGAAGACTGCTCTTGCTGAACAGTAAAGATGTGAGGACCTAAAGTCAATGTCTTCTTTAAGAAAAATGAGAAGACAAAAAAGAAATGAAAGTTAGTATTTATCAAATGTCAGAACAAGAACAAGTCACTGGGGTAAATGCTAATAAAATAAGCCTCACAAAATTTGGAATATGATATTATTGTGTGACCCAGTTCTGTTCTTTTTCCCATATTTTTTATGGCACTGCATTTGATTGCCTACTAAATTATGATAATTTTGTGATATAATTTTTCTATGAAGAGAATAGAAAATTTGCTCTAGCTTTTAGCATGACTGATCTCATTTGAGTTACTGAGAGTTCAGAAAAGCATTTCAGTAGGAAAAATGTATTATTGCTAATGGCTGGGTCACTTTTCCGTTGTTAATCTAAAGCTTTATGAATTTCTGTAGCACACAGCCCGAACCAAGTCCTTTTGAAAGCTATTGTACAGAGAGTTTTTGTTAGGCTGCCACACCTCCACGCGAGCAAGACCGGTCAACACCTGCTTCCTCTGACAACACACACTTGCAGTCAAGACAAGCAGGATTTGGGGGCCTCTGGTCCTGCATCACTTGTGCGCAGTGTGCAAGCAGGAAAGTGCTCGGGAAGCCATTGCTGTGCTAGAATACTGCAAGACCCTGACTCCACGTGGACGCAACTATGACTCATCTGAATAATCCTAGTCGAGTTACCCTGACGCAGCTTCTGCTAGCTCAGTTCCAGAAATAGCCAGCAGCCATGAAAAGTCCACACGAGACTATACATTATGAATGAAGAAGCCGGGAAGTGGAGAAAATAACAGTTGGAACCCTTTGCAGTTAACACGCTTTACTTTGTGAATTTAAAGAAGAAAGCATGTGATGGTGTCAGTGACTGCCAGGGCCCCTCGGAGAATCTCAAAGCATCATTTCCAGCAAGCAGTCCCCAAAGTGAAACTTCTCAGCTTAGAACCAAGTCTGTTTCTGCTGGCAGCTCATGGTAGTTGGTGCAAAGTGGACACGTGAAAGTCGCCCAGAATGAATCAGTGAATGAAAGGCACTCCTCTGTGGTAGGTGCTGAGAAGAGGCTCAGTTGGTAACCTCCAGGCTGTGAGAGCATGAGGACTCCAGTTCAAGCCCCCAAAACATAACACTCTGGCTGGTGTGGCGCACATCTGTAATCCCGGTGCTGGATGCTGGAGTGGGGTGGAGACAGGCAGGTCCCTCAGAGTTGGCAGCCAGTGACCATACCCTAAGCAAGCTCCAGATTCCAGGGAGAGAGCTGTAGTGGGAGGCTGCTTGTTCGTTTCCTGGCCCCCAGACTCCTGAAATAACCACACAGACACTATATTATTTAAATCACTGCTTGGTCTATTTGCTCTAGCTTCTTATTGGCTAACTCCTACATTAATATAACCCATTTCTATTAATCTGTATATCGCCACGTGGCAGTGGCTTACCGGCAAAGATTTGGCATGCTTGACTTTGGTGGAGGCTTCTTAACATCTCTCTGACTCTGCCCTTCTTTCTCCCAGCATTTAGTTTAGTTTTCCCCGCCTAGCTAAGTTCTGCCTTGCTACAGGCCAAAGCAGTTTCCTTATTCATTAACGAATAAAAGCAACACATGGATAGAAGGTCTTCCTATATCCAAAAAAGCAAAGTAGAAGGCTCTTGAGAATCAACAATTACAATTGACTTTTAACCTCCACATTAATATGCATGCAAATGTACACACACACACACACACACATGCACCTCACACAAAGCCAGCAATATTCCCAATGTTTACGTGATCTTTTTTTTTAAAAAAAAAAGTCTTTAAATATTTTTTTTAGTTAATCATGAGACTTCATTAAAATGCACACAGCATATTTTTTGATTGGCTGAGAAAAGAAAACACACACACACACACTCATTTGAAGATCACTTTTTCTCTAAGTGAGATGTCATTGGTTCCACATGTGGTATCTTAGGTCTCTGATCCCAGCACTTGGGAGGTGAAGCAAGAGCGTTGCTGTGAGTTCTAGACCAGCCTGGGCTACACAGTGAGTAGCACTGGGCCAGCCAGTGTTAAATAATGAGACTGACTCTGTCTTGAAAGATGGGGGGTGGGGAGCAGTGAGGAAGGGAGGAAGAAACAGAAGAGATGACTAACACTTGGATGCCCCCTGTTTGACTATATTATTGGCTACATGGATGGCCCCATTGAACTAAAATCTTTTCAATTCTCTGGCCGCCCATTTCCCGCTGTGTTGCTATTCCCAATCTGTAAAATGAGGACTAAGTCAGTGTGAGATGATTAAGAAGGTTGCTGACAAAAACCCGCTCTGTGTCTGCCTTTGCAGCAGAAGAGGCAAGCCATGCCTTATCAGGAAAGTGCAGATATGTCTCAGGATTAGAAAATGAAATTAAGATTTTTTTATTTCTTGAACTTCGTTCAGCTGGTGAAATGAGCATTGTTGGTTAAACTGTTAGGGTTAACAGATTTAAAGTGGAGCAGAGAACACCTCAGTGAGGACAAAAAAGTTGTAGTCTGTCGAGGAGGCAGGCAGTTAAATGAAATTGATTTGTTTTTACATGAACCGTCAGGTAGGTACACTGGTTGTCCTTTGGTGGCCTATGGGTTCAGGGACGGGTGTGTGAGAAAATTCGGATTGACTCCGACACTAAATGCTTGTGAACATTGTGTCCAACTAGAAACTAATTATGTATCTTCAGACCATCGGCTTGCGAGCAGTCCAGAGAAATTCTCAGCAGTGGTTATGAGCAGCAACTCTTCAGGTTCTTTATTGGTCAGAGGAACTCAGCATGCTCCTCCTTAGAGTGATGTGTGATTGATCGTATAGCCTGGCCTTGACAGGGTCTTTTTCATATTATAAATGGTTCTTTTAAATCCCCCTCTTCGTCTTAGACAATCGGTAAAATCCACCAAATGTATTGGGATTCTGTACCACTGTCTCATAACTAAGGATGAGTCACATTTCCTCAAGTATGAGAGCACCCACATTGTTACTTGGTGTTTCTTAGGGTCGTTAGTAAAGTCCTGGACAGATCTAGAGAAGTTTCTTGCCAGTTAATCCCATCCCTGAAGAGCCTGAAGAGGTGATCATGAGTTTGGTGTCACTCTGTGCTGTCATAAGACTGTGTTTCTGAAAGCCCAAACCAAAATCTATTAACTGCCAATATTTAAAGGAAGATAAATTAAACACTATTTCTTCTAAATAATGTGTATTATTAATAATATTATTAAATTTTTACTATAAATACAGTTATTCAATTTTCTATGGTAAAGTTCTTTTTTATACATAGTTCACAATAGATTTATTTTATATTTAAAGTTTTTAACCTATATCCCCAGTAATGTATGTGCCTCTGTGGCCTCCTTTTAAATAGGAACTCCGTGTAGAGGAGTCAGTATTGGATTCGGAGTAACTTTGCATTTGGCTGGTTTCTGGTGACATTGGTAGCTCCGGTTTCTCTAGGAATGGCTCAGTGGGTCTGATCATGACTTCCACTAACTTGTCCCACAGGTGCACTCTGAGTGTGACGCTGGAGCAGGCCATCACTCTGGCCAGAAGCCACGGGCTGCCCCCTCGATATATTATGCAGGCTACTGATGTGATGAGAAAACAGGTAAGTTCCCCTCTCCTGCCTGCCTTAGGGAGTTGTTTGCCAGGACCTGGTTTGCCTTGGTTCATTTAGCAGGTGTCTTATGGGTGTCTGTGTGACGAACACTTTTCTAGGCACTCGACTCTGCATAAGTCATGACTGGGAAGAATGACCAATGAGAAAATAGTACAGACACCTAGTCAAGTGTGGACACTTTCAAAAAGGATTTCTGTGCTGTGTCACCTAGAAGAAAAAAGGGAAATGGTCACATGAAACAAGAGTGGACTGGGCTTTTAGCAGTATCAAAATAAAGGATGTATGGCACTTCTATAAATTGAGGGCAATTTAATAAGCCTGGGAAACAGTTCAGGAGGGGCCAAAGAAGAGGAGTAATTGTGAGGGCCCCACTAGTTTCTGCGATCTCCCCAAGCCTTCCATTCCATGATAGGATGTGTCCATCTTCCTAAGGATAAAGTCCTCACCTCAGAGTTTTCACTTAAGCCAAATATGAACCTTTCAGCTGTCTTCCCATCACTAGAGGCTATACTACTTTCTCTGTGTGTTCTCTTTTAAATAGAATGATTTCCTAAACTGTAACCCAACAGCATTTGAAGAACCAAGGTAACTTGGTCTTAAATTGTTTAAATTCTTTTTAAAACGCACTGGCTTCCATTGTTCTGATTAGAAATAAACTTAAAGCAAAGAAAGTCAGCCTACAAACCACAATTGCAGAGAACTTAGACAACAATATGGACACTAAGAGAGACTTACATAGATATAATCTGCAAGGGAAGTAGAAAGTCTAACAAGACAAGCTCTCCTGAGTAAATTGGGAGCATGGGGACCTTGGGGGAGAGTTGAAGGGGAGAGGGGAGAGTCAGAGAGGGGAGCAGAGAAAAATGTAGAGCTCAATAGATAGCATGGAAAAAAATAAATAAAATAAATTTTTTTTAAAAGAAAATAGAATTGAGCTAGTACAAAAGTCATTTAAGCAGTGATAAGAAAAATGAAAGTCATAAATTTTATATATTTTCTGTCACAGTCCTTTGGCCTGCTGCAGCAAAATCTGACTTGCCCTGAGTTATTCAGCAACAGTGACTTCATTAGATATGATTTTGTAATTATAACCAGTTTATTCATTAAAACATTACTTAGGCAAACATAAGCTTTGTCAACCTCCCTAAGAATTGTTCCCAAGATTTTACTATGCAAGGTCAAGCTAGCCAGTGAAAAAATAGATGGAAGAAGTCAACAGAGAGCTAGCTTCTGCAATGCCCATTGCAGCCCCAGTGAGTGGGCATGCCTTGGCTCTGCTGCTTTTGAAATCCTGGTGTAGAAATGGACTGAGTGGAACTTAGAAGGTCATGCAGGGACTGGTAAAGTTTAGACCCACCAGAAGAATGCTACATTTGTAAACTGCCATATGATTTAAGAAGGACTTGGGGAAGTAGATGCACAAATTCTGCTTTAAAAAACAAATCAAGATAAGCTTGTAAATTGTCACATCAGAGGTGGGATTTAGGTTAGAAACCAGAGCAAAAAGGTAGATAAGGTCTTCTTTGTTTTTTCTATGTTATGCTCAGATTATATACATGGGGAGCTTTGGAAAAGCTACCTCACAATTATGACTTACAAGGAGAAGGAACTAGAGTGACCCTCTAGCAATCATTCCACTACAGAGTTATTCTGAGATGATTCCACATGCATTCCTACCTATGGGTCTGAGTAACCATAAACCTCTGTACTATCTTTAATCATTAAAATGAAAATGGACGTAAAGAAACCTCTGTAATGGCTTCAATCATTAGAACAAAAATGGACATAGAGAAACTAGAGATAAAGAGAAGTTAATATACACATGTCCGATTTCACTGCTACCAAGTTCCTTACAAGCATGGTATGCATCTGTAGTATTGATATTGGATGTGTAAAATAGAATCAGAAAGATTGGGAAGTCAGGCAGATTCCAAGTCAGGCATATTTTATCACTCTTTTATTCTCTCTCTTTTTTATAACTGGGTTGAGAATAGGTAGCTTTCTTCCTTTGAGGCTGGTCCCTTAGCTCTAAGCTGTATAACCTACAGGACAGAGAGAGCTGGAAGGCACAGTGTATTGCACAGGGCAGAGAGAAGTGAAGACCTGATTATTTCTCCCTGTGAAAGATTGCAGAGCCTCAGGCCCTCTCTTTGGGCATCAGACTGGTAGCCTGATGTCCAACGGTTCAGCCTGCTGTGCTCCTGTAAGGGAGCATCTTTCTCCAGGCACTGGGCATTGGCAGGTGGTGAGAGATAGGTGGCTCGTGCCCACTCCTCCCACATGCTCTCCAAGAGGCTACAGTGCAAGTCTGTTCAGGAGCCTGGTGTGGCTCTTCCTCTTTCTCCTTTTGCATTGGAAGGTTTAGCCATTTAAACTTGACCCTGGAAAGCATGGTGCTTAAACATTTTTCATCCTTACTAAGTTTTGAGTATTAGAACTATTTTGTTACTGAATCTTGTTGTGGTGGCTGTTTATTGGGTTATTGAGACAGAGTCTTATTTTGAAGGCTTGGCTAGCCTAACTTGTTAGCAGACTTAGTGTCTCAGTTTCCCAAAGTGCTTTTTAAAATTATTATTAAAAATTTCTGCCTCCTCCCCGCCTCTGCCTCCCATTTCCCTCCCCCTACCCCGCTCTCCTCCTCCTCCATTTCCCGCCGGAAAAGCAGTCAGGGTTCCCTGCCCTGTGGGAAGTCCAAGGTCCTCCCCCTCCCTCCAGGTCTAGGAATGTGGGCACCAAAACAGCCTAGGCTCCCACAAAGCCAATACATGCAGTAGGATCAAAACCCAGTGCCCTTGTTCTTGGCTTCTCAGCAGCCCTCATTGTCCACCATGTTCAGAGAGTCCGGTTTTATCTCATGCTTTTTTGACCCAGTCCAGCTGGCCTTGGTGAGTTCCCAATAGATCATCCCCATTGTCTCAGTATCTGGGTGCACCCCTCGCAGTCCTAACTTCCTTGCTCATGTTCTCCCTCCTTCTGCTCCTCATTTGGACCATGGAAGCACAGTCCGGTGCTCCAATGTGGATCTCTGTCTCTATCTTCTTCCATCACCAGATGAAGGTTCTGTGATGATATGCAAGATATTCATCAGTATGACTATAGGATAGGGCCATTTCAGGCTCCCTCTCCTCAACTGCCCAAGGAACTAGCTGGGGACATCTCCCTGGACACCTGGGAACCCTTCTAGGGTCAAGTCTCTTGCCAACTCTAAAATTGGCTCCCTTAATTAAGATATATACTTCCCTGCTCCCATATCCACCCTTCCTTTATCCCAACCATCCCATTCTTCCAAGCTCCCCCATCCTCGCCTTCTCACTTTTCTCTCCCCATTTTCCCTTACTCCCATCCCACTTCACCCCCAAGTTCCCAATTTTTGCCCGGCAATCTTGTCTACTTCCAACATCCAGGAGGATGACTATATGTTTTCTTTGGGTTCACCTTCTTATTTAGCTTCTCTAGGATCACAAATTATAGGCTCTATTACAAATTTCTGTTATTTAATCCTTTCTTGAACGTCCTTTGTATTGTTCACCTTTCCAGATTTGATTTCATTTCTTAGTTTTATTTTGAGAGAGTCTATCCGTTGGGTTTTTCTTCCTTTTTCCTCAACTTTATTTAGGTTAGTATTGGATGTGCAGTAGGTACTTGGAGCATTTCAGGGTTTTGTTTTGGTTTAGCAGCTCTCCTTTCCTGTGCCCAGCAGCAAATGGTCATAGTTGAGTCAATGTAACTAGCTTCCATTAGGAACCAAATAGTGGTTGAAACTCCATTCATGAAACAGACAGGTTACACGGTCCCTTTTATTTCTGAAGAATATTGTATTTATACCACCAACTTTGAGTCAAAACTCTTAGATGTCATAAATCCACATTCATATGTCTTGTGTAAAAATTCTTTAGACTATTTAGATGTTTTCTTGTGAAACATTATTACACTTGAAATAACTGTCCATCTAAAGAGATGTAGGTATGACTCCTGTGCTAACATGTGTTTATAGCATGGTTCTGTTCTGTTCTCAATGTTTTAAGTGATTAATTGCTTTAACAAAACCCTGAAATGCTCCAAGTACCTACTGCACACCCAATACTACCCTAAAGACAAAGAAGGTGTACAAATAAGTGGAAATTGGTTAAACTCACTTTTGAATGAACCCAAGGCTATAGGATGAATAATAAGTATTTAGAACCATATAATTGAACTCATAGAAGCATACACAGAGAATGCTTTTGAAATTTTGAAAGCATCCATATAGTGGTTTTTGTGCATTCCTTTTTAGTGTCCCTTCATGTTAAATAGTGTTGTAATAATGCCTTAACTAGGTTTATTTGAATTAACTCAGATTGAGCTGAAAGTATTTCCCCAACTTTCAGGGTGCAAGAGTTCAGAACACAGCAAAGAACTTGGGGGTTAGAGACCGGACTCCACAATCAGCTCCAAGGTAAGTGTAACCACATCTACCCCTTACCTGAGGGCTTGCTGGCCTCTGGCAGTGTCAATCACGAAATGCTTAGCTCATGCTCAGTGTCATACACACACCAGTTGTAACAAGTTCAATGGGTGAATCCAGTGGGGAAGGTTGATAAGGGGACAATGAATGCTCTCAGACATAAACAGACTTTTTTTTTTTAACACAAATTTAGAAAGAAGAGTCTAAGCAAATACAACTCAAAATGCAACTCATATGTGCCAAATGCCACTCTGCCCCTTCCATTGCCCCCTCTGTGATCGGCATGCCCTTCCCCCACCATGATTTGAAACCTGTTTAACTCACAAAGCACATGTCATTCCTGCTTTGAGTTTTGCCTGAGTTGCTCTTTCTGTAAGGCTTCCTGGTGTCCTGGTATCACATTGTAATGCTCCTTTTTTGTTATGTTACCATAATTATTAGAGGTTCTCCGCCCAACTCAAATCTGAGCTCTTGGAAGACAGAGAATGTTCTTTCATTTTATCAGTGACTACATAAGACATCAAATATCTAAATGTATTTCAAGGTCATGTGACAGAATGAATGAATCAATGAGCTTTTTGTAGATTCTATCATATTCACGGTTCGCCAGTTATCATATGAAAGGATTCTGATTTACCTTTAAAGTAGATGAACATAGTGAAATTCTTTCCATTTGATTTCCCATGCTTGGGTTAAGCAATCATCTATTTTAAAGTTGAGCAATGTTAAATAATTACTCCTACATTTGATCATTCTTACAGGTTTGCATCTTAACAAACAGTAGACATCTCCAAGCCTGACTTTGGTAAAATGTTCTTTGTTGATGTTCAGAACACCTTATCGGAGAGTGGTAGTTACAGCCATTTATGAAATTATACCCCATTTTGAAACTACTTGGACAGTAAGAGTGCTTTCAAAAGAGTAAACATATTCCCCCCCCAAAAAAAACTGGTGGGGTTTTCATGTTCTAGCTGCATTTATTTTAGTGCTGATTGCCAGCTCTACATGATGCTCCAGTCCTGTCAATGTTATCCTTCAGAGCTGATTAGATGAGAGTCTTAAGGTTTTCTATCACTAAAGGATCATTTCACACAAGCGTCTCTCTAGGACCATGAGCAGACATGGCATATTTTGTAATAGACCCACTGCAGTGTTAAAATGCCAATAAGAAAACAAGATAATAACTTTGCAAGGTATTTTCAGCTAGAGCCTTAAACAATAATAAACAGCGGGGTTGGGATAAGGTTTCAGCGCTCTGATCAATAAACCAATATCCCAGCTGAGCACAAGAAAACAAACTGATGAACTCAAGCCTTTTTCTATTGGATTATCTTTAAAACACTTGAGATGAAACATAATAAAATGATCCAGCTATAAAATGGACACGTTGTACAAGGGAATAACAGCCTTAAGAGAGAAATAAAAATCATTTCAAATTCTTATTTACTGTTCCACGCATTCTGCAGATTTTTATTAGGGAAAGATGGTGTGTGTTACTGTTGCCCCAGGGAAGATAGTAGCCCAATACAAAAGTGCCTATGGTCCTGAAAGAGCTTCCACTTAAAGAAATGAAATGTGTGGTTGGGGACATAACTCAGTGGTGGAGCACTAGCATCTTTGCTTGGAATGCACAAGAGCCAGGATTGGATTCTCAGTAAGGAAGAGACAGGTAAAGGGGGAGGGAGGAGGGGAGGAACAAGAGAGAGAGGAGAAGACAGAAGAGGAAAAGAGTGGAGGAGAGGGAGGAGAGGAGGGGAGGGGAGAAGAGAAAAGGGGAGAGAAGAGGGGAGGGAGAGGAGGGAGAGGCAAGCCACAGTGAGAATACAGAAGCTCACTGAGGCCTCGGATCCCTCCTGACAGGAACCAGCACTTTCCTCAAAGACAGTTAGCTGGAGGACACACTTGGTTCTCAGGGCCAAACTGCCCACTGGCAAAGCTGGCAAAATATTTCTAGAAAGTTCATTCTTAGTGGTCTAGTGAGCTATCTCTGCCTGAGATTTTATTTGGCTCAAATCTTCCAACTGACTTCCATCATTGTATCCCTAAAATCCACTTTCTTTCTATATTATTATCATTATTTTATTATTATTATCACTCAGCAAACATATACTGACATCTATAGATTTTCTGTTTTGTGTTTTGGAGGGGCAGGCCTTTTGGTTAAAGCAAGATGAGAAGATTCCTCAACCCCTGTCACTAATGGGTGATGAAGAGTGTGGCTGGAAACGTAGGCAGAAGCCAGACAGGGAGATACCTACAGGAATAAGGAAGATTTTTCATTTGAACTTGAAAAAAAAACCACAGTGGCATTCCTCACCTTCATGTGTGGAAAATCGGAAGCTTAGGGCCTTCTCAGGTGACAATGGGGTGGTCCATCGGAGGATATCTAGGACCAGAGACATGTTTGAAAAGATAGCAAGAAGAACCAAGATAAAAAGACAGACACTTGGAGGCATAATTGATAGCCTTTGGATGAAAACTGGAGAGGAATTAGTGAGAAAGAACATTCTAGAATGACCATAAGACATTCTATCTGGATAAAAGCAGTTAGTAATCTCTGCCCTGGAACAGTGAATGCAGAGGGAAAGAATATGCACTGGACAAAGATGGTGATCTCAGCTTGGTCACACTGAGATGTGGGCTGCTCAGTCTACAGGTCTGTCGTTAAGGCAGACCTACCGTCCTGTGAGTCCCGGGTCAGTGAAGACCTGAGTGTTACTACCTGGTGCTAGGGAAGGCTACAAATACCACAGGATGACACTGAGTGTGAAGAGCAGCAGAGGAACAGGATGGAGGATGAGCAGACTGCGAAGCTGAAGGGCTGAAGGTAAACAGGGCAGGAGTTCTAGAATTCACAAAGGAGGAAGCGGCCATGGTCACCACACAGGAAGAATGGACATCCTGATTCAGGGAATCAGTATGTTACATCACCAAGTACTGAAGTTTAATTGTTTTAGATAGATTGGTCCTGGTATGTAGTTTCCTGAACATCGTTGCCACTCTGCTTCAGCGCTGTATGTCTGAGATATGTCAGGAATGGCCTTTGATAGTAAGATGTCAACACACATGTAAGTGTGCTCAAGGAGCTCCAGCCTAGCAGTACATAGGGACATAGACAAAGCTACACATACATGTGTGCATGTGTGCACACATGGCCTCTGTGTGTGCCTGTGTGAGTGTGCACATGCAAACATGTGTACATGTGCATACTTGTATGCATTTGTGCATGTGTGTGTGTGTGTGTGTGTATGTGTGTTAGGCAACACTGATATGAGGAGGTCTTGGAGAAAGTTCTACCTAGCTCTGGCTTTCCTTTGTGCCTTATGTTAGTGTGGTAGTAACCAAGAACAAATGTCAGAGAACCATGTAAGGCATGGTGGTCTTATTTCTGTTATATTGTAAACCTGAAACCACTGTGCCATGAGAGTTTGACTTGTTTTGTGTAATTTAGGGGCAGCACATATCGATGTTTGAAAGAGAGAGGGTAAAACAAGTCCCAAGTCCCAACTCTTGTTCTCCACAGAACCTTCTGTAGTAAGGTGTGTGTGTGTGTGTTTTTCTCTGAGATTCCAATTTCTCATCTGTCCCAAGGGAGAACTGCTGAGACACAGTTTATTTTAACTATGGAAGAAGTCCATTAGAACATGTAGGAAGGTAAGGTATGGTGTAGACAGTAAAGTTTGGGGACGCTGCTTGATGCAGCAATATAAACCCAACAAGGAAGAAGAGCCAGGACAGCCTTCATTCATGTGGAGCCCTAGTGCTCATGTGTAGGATAAGAGCTTCGCATGTAGGGCCAGCAAAAGCCACCCCCCCCCCCACTGTCCCAATATTTAGCTTCCCTAAGCAGAAGCCACAGTTTCAGCATTAGAATCCAACTCCTTATCTATTACACTTCACCTCCCAAATTCATCTGCCTGGACTACACTGCCCGAGCCGTACAGTTTCCATTACAAGTGTGTCTGAACTCAGATAACCCGGAGTCACTTCCAAGAAGCCTCGCAGCAGCTGAAGCTTCCCAGCGCTGCAGTAGAAAGAGCTATTATTGCATTTGGTGACTTCAGGGAATAGCCTTTGCTCCAATTTGCAAGACAGACGTTTCAAAGACTCATCTCTCAGCTAAAATTGGTCGTATTGGGCACAACCATGCAGAGCGAGGTAATAGAATGTGATAGATAGGACATTCTCCACCAGCCCTCCCATCCCTGTTCTTCCTGCTCTCAGGCCTCTGTACTTTGCCACTTTGGAAACAGGAAGGGTAAAAATTGAGAAAGAAAAGAACCTTCTGATTGTTCTGTTTCCCCAGTCCCAGGAGGCAGTTTGAAGCAGCATCTTGTACTCCAGCTACAGAAGAATCTTCAAACTACATCAGTTCAATTTAATGTGTTCTTTTCTCTGGGAAGACAAAACAAGCTTTTTAGCTTTCTCCTCCTCTGTGGAGACAACCTATAAGCCACCTTTTAGGCATGAAGTGCTTTGTGCAAACCTCCAAAGACAGTAACTTCTGGCTCCCAGACCAACAAAGTTCATTTTATTAACCAGACTTGCAATTTGCTATTAAATCATTCTCATTTCTCTCCACTGGTTTAGAATTAGCATGGTTTTATATGTCACAGGGAGAGGAAATTTATAGTTTGCTGAAGTGACTAACAATGCTTTTAAATTCTGTTCAACATATAGTGCAAAAAGGAATAAATATTTCCTTAGTGACCCCTGTTTGAATCACTTTCAAAAGTCTGGAAGAATGGGGAGTCGAGACTGGGAGTATAGCTTAGTGGTAGAGCATGTGCTTAGCAACTATAAAAGCCCTGGATTCCATCCTTAGCAGCCATATGCAACACCCCTGACAACACACAGACACACACACACACACACACACACGAGATGTATTTAAACCAAGTTCTGCAATGGAAATACTAGCCTAATGTACAAAGCAGGACAGTGTAGTCTTACTTCTTTTTAAGCACTTTAGCTCAGCCTCTAGATCAGTGGTTCTCAACAGTGGGTCATAGCCCCTTTGGGGGTCACACCTCAGATAACCTGCATATCAGATATTTATATTGCAATTCATAACAGTAGCAAAATTATAGTTACAGTAGTAAATAGAGTAATATAATAAATATAATAATTATAAAGTAGCAATACATAATTTTATAGTTGAGGAAGTGTATTAAAGGGCTGAAGTATTAGGTAGATTGAGAGTCTCTACTCTAGCTGTAGTATAAGGAATACATGTGGCGTTGAGGTCACTAGCATTATTCAGCAATATTTTGTTCCCTTTCCTTTGGTTCTCCAGTTAGCTTTTAGCCACTCTGGCCAACTTGTGCAAAACGAATGAGTTCTGAGCTGTGGGTTACTCCATTGTGGTCTCAAAGAACTAGGGCTGGTTGTGAAGGAGCATGCCCCAACCTCTCTACCAAAAATGTGAATTCTTTGAACTTGGGGCTCCTACTGACAGGTGACTGGTGGCTGGCTATAGCCAGTCGTGGAGCCTCAGAAAAGGCCAGGTAACTAACTGTGTCATGAGATTCAGGTTTCAGCTTCTGTCACATCAACCCATCCACAGCCAGCCTCTGGTCCAGAGGGATAGTGGAACATGAGGGAAATTTATAGTAGATGTAGGAAAATCTGTAGGTCCCCAAGAGATAGAGACCACATCACTGCAAGGTACCTCTGGTGGACAAGGTGCTAACTATCATAATGACACTGCCGTCTGGCATTCAAGGGATAGATTTTACTATCAGCAAAGGAAACAGACAGCATGGAGCAGAGCAGCAGGTTCTAAGATGGTAGGTCATGACCATTTTGGAGGTCATATCAGCTATCCTGCATATCAGGTATTTATGTTACAATACATAGCAGTAGCAAAACTATAGTTATGAAGTAGCAATGAAATAATTTTATGGTTGGAGGTAAAAGCAAAGTGTTGGTTCACGAACAGACTTCTGAACGCGCTCAAAGAAAGGGAAGTATTTTCTATATCAGATGTCCAGATTTTTGGATCAAGCTGATTCATATACTATGTTCCGTGGAACAGCCAATGTGGTGATGGCTGATGGAGACAAGAAATTGTTTTATGTATTTGTTCTTCCAACAGAAACATTCTGGTGAGGGTGGTATTCTAATTGATTGTCATGCTGTCCTGTGTCTTTTCTAGGCTGTATAAGTTGTGTGAGCCACCACCCCCAGCTGGAGAAGAATAAGCGTTCCCAAGAGCCAAGCAGGTAGAACCTTCCAGATGCTGACCAAGTCAGTGTTCTCCACTGAAGAGAAAGAGATGCATATTTAAGATATAACCCCTCCCCCCATCCTGGTGTAAATAACTGATATTTGGTTCCCTTTGGATATTTATGTTGGAACTAGCAGTTCATTCAGACAACCCAGCCTCACACTCTATATACTGACATTACAGATTCGTATGAGGGCAAAACTCACGGCTGGAACTTAGAGGAAAAATATACAGTGATAAAAGATTAACTATTTTGGTCCCTTTCTCATTCATTAATTATATTGTATTTGTTTTTAACTTCCACACTGGGCACATGTGATACTTAACAGTTCTTCCTGAAGAAGTCTGTCACTAAAAATGATGGGCACACTCGGGAAGCCAGCATACAGGAATGTTATGGACAGTGTCAATTGGGAGACACAGGTTTCCGTCTCTTGCCTGTACCACACAGAATTGAATTTGTGGGAGGTAGGAAATTACACACCTCCGCTTCTTCTACGGCGTCTTGGTAGTGAAGAAAAAAAATGAAGATTTCTTGACTTCTTCCCTGTTGTCAAGACTGCTCTCTGTGTAAACATTCCAACAGGCAGATGCTTCTGTAGATCTCTGCAGTGAGCCCTGAATACTGGCTGACTCCATTGATGGCTGTGGGCAGGGAGTTGCCAGGATTGGGGAAGGGAGAGGAGTGAGTGAGGAGGAAAAAAAATCTATTTGGAAACTCAACCTTGAACTAAGACAAGTTTAATTTTTGAAGTCTTCCTGTGAGATGTCAGACACTTAAAAATATACCATCAGGAGTATTTTTCTATAAAGTTGTATGAATAAGATGTGAAAATAAATTTATTTGTTGTACTTTGAAGGGCCTTTAGCAAAGAACCTTGATAATTTATGCAACTTAGGTATGGACTGTATTCATTCTAAAGTATATGTAATAAACATTCTGTGTCGCTATACTAATACTGTTTTTATCACCATGAGTAGATTAATATTGGTTTTAAATATATAATTTTAAAGATAATTAAAATATCCTCACTGTGATTATGATAGAGTTGTGTTTTGCTTAATGATAGAGATAAATTGTGCCCTTTGGTGATACTCTCGCTGTGCAAATGTCATGGGATACACTACACAAGCTGAGAAGACAGCATGGTCTATGGAACCATCTCCTATGGGCTGTCTGTCACTGACCCAAGGCCACATGCAGCACAGAACTGTGAATGGATACAGGCTAAACATATGAAATCCTTACCTTAACTACAGTTTTGGCAACCTGTTATTCAGTTTTACTTTATAAACATTGTAATGACGTTCATTAAAAGCTGTCTTTACTGCCAGTGGAATATTTAATTAAAATATATTCCAAAGGCATGGAATATATGTGTTCTACTAGTTAAGGTGAAAATGAATGAACAGAGCACTTGATTTTTTTTAATAAATTCGTGTGTGACTAACAATAGGAAAACCGGCATCAGTTGCTAAAGAAAGGCCATAGTATTTTGAATTTAATAAAAATAGGACCTACATTTGCATATTTATATGACATACATGCATAACTTTCAGGAAATAAACATTCTTGCCACTATCAGCACACAAGACCAGTGCTCTGGTAATTCAGACTGTCCTCTGCTGAAGGTCTGAAGAGTGAGAACTGGTTGACTCACAGACCCTTTTCATCACTTTACTGTTCTTTATTCATCATCCCAGAAGGAAGCCTTCACAGGGCTAGGAAGTGTGGTTATAGCTCATGGAGTATATAATTGGCCTTGGAACATTTATAAGTTCAATGCCATAATATATGGTATTCTTTTGACATTGGATTATCAGAAGGCCTTGGGATTAGGATGCACTTGCTTTAATGATGCACTCTCCTCTGTGACCAGTGTTTATTGACAAGCTACTAAAAAGGTCTGCCTACTGTTCAGTATGTGGACATGGGCCACTGTGTGCCCACCAAGAGATTTCATATCTCACCATAGGAACTGAATTGTGTACTATCTAATAGGTTTCCATCATTGGTTTCTAGCATTACAGAGTTGAATTCTGTAATAATATAAATATTTGAGAAATAAAATTATAATCTATTTTTTACTCCAAGAGAAAGACTGACAGAGGATGAGAATTTCTGTTCCAGATTTACTTGACAAGTTGGTAATACTGAGTTTCTAGTAGATGTGCTCTCCTATAAACCAGCATCTGATCTGAAGACTCAAACTGCCTTGTTTCCATTTAACACACGTTTTTCTAGTGTCTTCAATCCCCTGTGTATCCAGTGGCCACTCTTCTTGCAGCAAGAGGTTCAATTGAAAAAGACGGGGCTGTGGTTATGGATGTGGTTGACCACTTTCCTTGCACACGGGAAGCCACATGTTAAGTTATGTTGGCTCTCCTTTAAGGCAGAGGTGGCTCACTCCTGAAATAATGGTACTCAGAGGAGACTGATGCAGTAGGATTGCCAGATGTTTGAGGCCAGCCTGAGCACAGAGTGAATGCGAGGCCAGTCTTAACGGCAGTGTGAGATACTGCCTAGGAAGGACAAAGATACCACATAAGAGCAAACTGTTTCTGACTGTATTGATTGTAAGCTTGAGCAGTTCAATTCAGAATGACGTGAAGTTGACCCTATGCTACCTTTAACAGTGAAAAAAATCAATGAGAAACACATCCCAGAGTAGGTATTACCTAACCTTAAGCAAACAAAATCCTAGAGAGGAGGTATTAGCTAACTTAAGCTAATGCCCTGTCATGGGCACATAGATTTTATTGTTAATGCATGTATTTACTGTTTTGGAAGCTTTAGGTTGATAGTAAATTATTCCATGAAATTGAAAGCAAACACATTTCTCTCTCCAACAGTCACGTCTTCTCACACGAGTCCACATAGCTGTAGTCTTGTGGGAAACAATTCCACATAGCTTAGCTGGTGTTGTCTTACTGTCTATTTATAAAATCATAATATTGAAATTTCAAAGGAATAACCTTGCTTTAAGTCATTTGTCCTTTAAAAAATCTTAAACTAGTTCACACTAGTGGTATTCAAACCAAACTACTAAAGTTTAACATTTGACCAAATTGCTTCTGAATTATGGGAAACTTTAGTTTTTCAATTTTTGTTTTTATGTGAATTTTCCTGCAAGTCTATAGTTGTTCCTTAGCCAGATATGATCTCATTGCCACGCATATGCATTAGTATGGATATATATATATATATATATATATATATATATATATATATATACATTTATTAACCAGTGTTCAGAAATAACCTTGTCCTTTGTGTAAGGGCAGAAGATTCTGAAATGGTTTATCGGTTAAATAAAGTATACTCTACTTTCCTGCAGAAAATCTGTACTCTGAAGAAGGGGACATATAAGAGGCATCTTTATCAAAAATGGCCCCGTAATTTTACAAATGGCCACCATATTCCTAGGTGTTGCAATTCTATGCTGGTCATAGGGACCAATGTTTGCTTTCAGAATCCTTGGCTACTTTAATGATTTGTCATTGTCAACATTATTAATACTGATGTTGCCAAGCACTACCTGGCATGCAAGGAGGTCTACTGAAGGAGAGCCAGTCTGTGACCTAGTGAGAAGACTGATTCACTTGGGACAGTTTCTTTTCTCACAGGGATAGATTCCTGAAGTATACCAAGTCTGCCATGTGATATACAGATACATGTATGCATGGGTCCTTATACATCATATATCAACTACTTTTTATTTTGTGATAATTAACTATAAAAGTTAGATTTGGGAGTTTTATTTATATAAAAATATGAGACAGAGTTTATTGGTGGCTAGTATGATGTCTTCTATAGACACAAGTGCTGTCTAGGTTTTAGGTGTGCCTGGTGGGTGTCTTGTTCGCTGTGTTATTTTGCTATTTATGTGAGCCACCTTTTCTTTTTCTTCCATTTTGTTTTTCCTTTTTTGGTTATCACTGTGAAAAATTGTCAGAGATGATTAACTTACAAAGAGGAATGGTTTATTTTATTCCAAGGTTGGAGGATCTAGGCCATAATCAGCTGAAGTCTGTGCAGTGAGTAGCACTTTGGTGAGTAGCAGCTCATGGCAGGAGAGGATAGCAGAACAAAACTCCTTTGATTCTTAGCAAAATCACAGAGATGAGGAAGAGATTTGAGCCCCACCGCCTTTCAAAGGCAGGTCTCCACAAATACAGGAACCTCGCCAGGCTGGGAATTAAGTCCTTAACACAGAGAGCTCTGGGAGACATACCAGGGTCTAAGCTGAATCACTGTCCAGTCAACCTTAAATCTACTTACCTGGTTTACCATTAAAAAAAATAGTCTAATGGACATAAATGATATTTATTAAAAGTACTGGGAACACCAGAAAGAACAAGGATTGGGGAGTTCATTTTAGGCACACACAGTAATTACTGCCATCCACTCATTGTCATTCAACAGATGTTCTGAAAATTCACTTAATAAGACCCAATCAATTGCATTGGATATAAATAGGATATATAATATATTTAATCAGTGTATTGGATATATTTAATTAAAAAATCTTCACAGGGTCCTTATATCTCTCTATATACAATAGTCACTTGTATCTTTTACTTAAAATTCTATTATTCATAAGGTAAATCTATTCTAATGCCATGTGTGTATTGTATATTATACAAGAATACTAAGTTGTTGAAATATTTAGAAAGCATACATTAAATATCTAATGCCTGAAGCAAATTTTTTAGTTTCAGAGGAAAATATATTTTTGTAACTGCAAGTATATGAGTAGACCATAGGTTTTGCTTAAAAATATTTTTGTAAGCTTTCATTTACACAATATTCATTTTTAATAGTAAAACATAAAACTGGTTCTCTAAAAGTAACTGTTTTGACTATGTCTATATTTAATATTATGTAACATTCAAAACTCAATGATGTTTCATCTAAATGTATTATTAGCCATTTTTTCCTTTGTAAAAGACCCATGTAACATAGTTTTGATCATTCCATATTTTGTGTATGGTTAAATTTGTTAAAAGCTCATTTTGTATTTTATATCATTTATTTTGTCCACATAAAAGATTGGAATAGTAATGTTATATGATAAATGTCAATAATAATAAAGCAAACTATAGTATGAGCTTAAATTTGACCAATTCCTATTATATTCTTGGAAGGCAAAAAAAATGAAAATAAAATGTTCACAAGATCAGGATGAGGAAAACAACCTAGGTATGAGACAAATCTTCCATGGTAACTGTTGGGAGGTTTACTATGGCTCATAATGTTGGAAAGCTCTATTAGAAAACGTGGGGTCTTCTGAATTAACCAGCCAATCTCTCAGGGTTTCCATTCTTAATATGCATGAGCTGTGGTCATTTTAGTGACTAAGGATGTCACAAATCTTGAGTGATTCTTAAGTCACTTAAGGTGATTGATTCAGGGCACAAGCCAAGGAGATATCTATTAACAAAAGAAGTACACAATAATGAAAAGCAATCAGGGTGAGAAGCTTGCACTGTGGACGTTCAAGGAATTTAGATTCAAATAACATCTATTTTTTGGGTGCCTACGGATCACTTCTCAACTGTTGACTAAAATGAACATTAGTAGCTAGACACACATAGATCACTATTGGCCATAGAGAGTTCATGGTCTCAGGAGAGGAAATATTGATAACAGAAGATTTGAAGAGAGAACATCAGGTAAGGAAAGGTGTTGAGCTTGCAGGATGAGTAAGAGGAGCAACGGAAGCAGTCATGTAACAGAAGCAGGTTCCCTGCTTTGTGGTGGAGATACACCAGGCACATTTGTGGGGTGGTGAGTGCTTGAGACTGGTCAGGATGAAGGTCTGTGCATGTGATTCTAAGGAGGTATAGATAGAGATTTGAGATGGCTCTGGCAGGCATGTGGGTCTGATGGCTGTGTTGAAACTCCTAGGCAATGCATCATGAACTGAGTAGCTGAGATACATAAATGATGACTGATGTGAAATTATGGATTCCAAGTGATGAGTTTGAAGAGTGCACATGCTACTGATTGTGTTGGCCTGCTCAGAAATTTCAAAATGAAGATAATCTGAGGAAAGAAATCAATAAGTAGACTTTCAGTGTCTGGGCACTGCTGGTGTATGCTAAGACAGCACATTTAATATAGTTTTAAGAATGAGAAAATACAAGCAACAAACAAAAGCCATCTGTTTTAGAAAATGATGAAAAACATCTGTGTTCCAGAAGGGAGCTATTAGCATGCTCTCCTTACTTCTTTGCTTTTTTCACACATACATACCACACACACACACTTGTGAGGGTAATAGGTTTAAGAACTGAAACAGAATTGCTGTGGGCCTTGGGGCATGCCTGTAATCTTCATGCTTGGGAGGTTGAGACAGGAATGTAGCATGGTCAAAGTCAGCCTGGACTTCATAGTGAATCCAAGCCTAGCCCAGGAGACACAGTGAGGCATTCACTCAAAAATAAAATATAAGGATTGAGCCAGCGACTTGAGCCAGAGCAGGCCTGAGGCAGCAAACTCCACAGGAGCAGGTCAAAGCCAGTGACCTAGGCTGGAGTGTGCCTGAGACGGTGAGCTCTGCTGGGGTGTATCCAGACCAGGGACATTTGCAGAGGCAGGACTAAGAGAGCAACCTGGGCTGGAGCAGGACTGAGAGAGAGAACTTTATAGAATCTGCACTGAGCCAGGGACCTAGGCTAGAGCTGGCCTGAGATAGTAAACTCCATGTGAGTGTGAGGAATCCAGACAAGGGAGTGGATTCAGACTAGGGACATTTACAGAAACAGGACTGAGCTAGTGACGTAGGTCAGAGCAGACCTGAGACAGTGAACTCTACTGGGGCAGGTACAGGAAGCAACCACTGAGGGAGTAGGCTGGAGCCACAGACCTCTGTGGGTCCAGGCATGAGTCTGGGACCTCTGAGGAATTTGGTCTGAGCCAGGACCTCTGCAGGTCTGTGCATGAGTCTGGAAACTCTGAGGGAGTAGGCAGGAACCAGAAACCTCTGGGTCCAGGCCCAAGCATCTGTCTGGGACCTCTGAGGAAACAGATGGAAACCAGAAACCTCTGCGGGGTCTGTGGGTGAGTTTGGGATCTCTGAGGAGTCAGCCTGAGCCAGGTCCTTTGCAGGTCCAGGCATGAGTCTGGGACCTCTGAGGGAAGAGTCCTAAGCCACGTCCTCTGTTGTTCTGGGCACACCCAAGTGTGGGTATAGATTGGAGCCAGAGACCTTTGTGGGACCAACCCCAAGTCAGAGACCTCTGCAGGAACAGATCCAGACCAGGGACATTTACAGAAACAGGTGTGAGCCAGCAACCTAGGCCAGAGCAGACCTGAGACAGGAAACTCCAATGAAGCTGAGCAAACCCTGGGAGCACTGAGCAACCTCCAGGAACATGGAGTTACCAATGGGGTAACTGGAATCTTGGTACTGACTGTACCATGAGGAGTAGCCATCTGAGTCTTGGATCCATTCATACCTGGAAGATTGATCACCAGAGTCACAGACAGCCCCAACTACACCAATTAGAGGAAAAGATGGGTAGACAAGGTAAGAATACACACAACACCACAAAGAGCAACATGACACCAGGAAAATCTAGTGACCCAACAACCGCAAGACTTGAACAATCAAATACAGATGATGAAGAAGAAAATGACCTAAAAATAACTTCAGGAAAATGTTTGAGGCTCTTAAAGAGGAAGTGAGAAATTCCCTCAAAGGAATGCAGGAAAAGACAAACAAAAAATTGGAAGACATCAACAAATCCCTTAAAGAAAACCAAGAAAAAGCAAACAAGTATATAAAATAAACTATTCAAGACTTGAAAACTGAAATAAAGACAATAAAGAAAACACAAGCCAAGGGAATTATAGAAACAGAAATCATGAGAAAAATATCAGGAACCACAAACACAAGCAGAATACAAGAGATGAAAGAGAGAATCTCAAGTGCTGAGGATACAATAGAGGAAATAGACTCATCAGTCAAAGAAAACATTAAATCTAACAATAGCTTAACATAAAATATCCAGGAAATATGGTACACCATAAAAAGACCAAACTTAATAGGGATAGAAGAAGGAGAAGTCAACTCAAAATTACAAAAATTATATTTAACAAAATCATAGAAGAAAACTTTCCCAACCTAAAGAAATATATGCCTATGAAGATACAAGAAGCTTACAGAACACCAAATAGACTGGATCAATAAAAAAGTCCCCTTGCCACATAATAATCAAAACACTAAATATATACAATAAAGAAAGAATATTAAGAGCTGCAAGGGGAAAAGGCAAAATAACATGTAAAGGTAGACCTATCAGAATTACTTCTCAATGGAAACAATGAAAGCTAGAAGGTCCTGGTCAAGCATTATGCAGACACTAAGAGACCATAGATGTCAGCTTAAACCATACATTAAACCTCACACACTAATAATGGGAGACTTCAACACTCTCCTCTCATTACTGCCTTTATCCAAACTAACCAGAAGGCAGAGAGAGAATATCCAAATTAACAAAATCAGAAAGGAAAAGGGGTCATAAAAACAGACATTGAGGAAATCCAGAGAATCATCAGGTCATATTTTGTAAAACTGTACTCCACAAAATTGGAAAACTTAAAGGAAATGAACAACTTTCTGGATAAATATCATTTATTAAATCAAGACCAGATCAGCAAATTAAACAGACCTATACCTGCTAAAGAAATAGAAACAGTCGTCAAAAGTCTCCCAACCAGATGGTTTCAGCTCAAAATTCTACAAGATTTTCAAAAAACTAATACCAATAATCCTCAAAATGGTCAACACAATAGAAACAGAAGGAACATTGAAAAACTCTTTTTATGAGGCTACAATTACCATGATACTCGAACCACAGAAAGACATTACTAAGAAAGAGAATTACAGACCAATATCACTCATGAACATTGATGCAAAAATATTCAATAAACTTGCAAATCAAATCCAAGAACACATCAGAACCATCATCCACCATGAACAAGACGGCTTTATCCCAGAGACACAGGGATGGTTCAACATACTAAAATCTATCAACATAATCTACCAAATAAACTAACTGAAAAACAAAAACCACATGATTATCTAATTAGTTGCCAAAAAAGCTTTGACAAAATACTACATCCCTACATGATAAAGGTCATGGAGACAGCAGGGATACAAGGAACATACCTAAACAAAATAAAAGCAATATAGAGCAAACCAACAGCCAACATTAAAATAAATAGAAAGAAACTCACAGCGATCTCACTGAAATCAGGAAGAAGACATGGTTGTCTACTCTCCATATCTATTCAATATAGCTTTTGAGGTTCTAGCTAAACAATAAGACAACAAAAGGAGATCAAGGGGATACAAATTGGAAAAGAAGTCAAACTCTCACTGTTTGCTGATGATATGATAGTTTACATAAGTGACCCCAAAAATTTACCAAGGAACTTTTATAACTCATAAACGGTTTCAGTAATGTGGCAGGTTACAAGATTAACTCAAAAAATCACTAGCTCTCCTTTACACAGATGATAAATGGGCTAGAAAAAAAATCAGAGAAACATCACCCTTCGCAATAGCCACAAATAGCACAAAATGTCTTGGAGTAACTCTAACCAAACAAGTGGAAGACTTTTATGGCAAGAACATTACATTTTTAAAGAAAGAAAATGAAGAAGACACCAGAAAATGAAGAAAGATCTCCCATGCTCTTTGGTAGGCAGAATTAACATAGTATAAATGGCAATCTTACTATAAGCAATCTACAAATTCAATGCAATGCCCATAAAAATCCCAGCAAAATTCTTTACAAACCTCAAAAGAACAATACTCAACTTCATATGGAAAAGTAAAATACTCAAGTTAGCCAAAACAATCTTGTACAAGATGTCTGGAGGCATCACAATTCCTGACTTCAAACTCTACTGCAGAGCTACAGTACTAAAAACATCCTGGGTACTTGCATAAAAACAGACAGGAGGACCAATGAAACCAAATAAAAGACCTGGATATTAATCCACATACCTTCAAACACCTAATTTTTGACAAAGGAGCAAAAAATATCAAATGGAAAAAAGAAAACATATTTAACAAATGGTGCTGGTATAACTGGATAGCAACATGTAGAAGAATGAAAATAGAGCCATGTCTATCACTATGCACAAAACTCAAGAACAAATGGATCAAAGACCTCAACATAAAGCCAGCCACACTGAACCCCATAGATGAGAAAGTGGAAAAAATACACTTGAATGCATTGGCATAGGAAATCACTTCCTAAATATAACCTCAGCAACACAGACACTGAGAGAAACAATTAATAAATGGGACCTCCTGAAACTGAAAAGCTTCTGTAAAACAAATAAAATGGTCAACAAGACAAAATAACAGCCTACAGAAAGGGAAAAGATCTTTACCAATCCCACATCAGACAGAGGCCTGATCTCCAAAATATACAAAGAACTCAAGAAATTGGCCACCAAAAGAACACATAATCAAAAAAAAAAAATGAAGTACAGACCTAAACAAAGAACTCTCAACAGAGGAATCTAAAATGGCTGAAAGATATTTAAGGAAATACTGACCATTCTTAGCCATCAGAGAAATGCAAATCAAAACAATTTTGAGATTCCATCTTACACCTGTAAGAATGGCCAAGATCAAAAACACTGATGACAACTTATGTTGTAGAGGTTGTGGGGTAAAGGGAACACTCCTGCATTGCTGGTGGGAATGCAAGCTGGTGTAGTCCCTTCAGATGTCAGTGTGGCAATTTCTCAGAAAATTAGGAAACAACCTTTCTCAAGACCTAGTAATACCACTTTTGGGTATATATCCACAGGATGCTTAATCATGCCACAAGGACATGTGCTCAACCATGTTTATGGCAGCTTTGTTTGTTATAGCCAGAACCTGGAAATAACCTAAATGCCCCTCAACCAAAAAAGAAATGAGGAAAATGTAATACATTTACAAAATGGAGTACTACACAGCAGGAAAAATAATGAGATCTTAAATTTTGCAGGCAAATGGATGGAGCTAGAAAACATCATATTGAGTGAGGTAACCTAGACCCAGAAAGACAATTATCGTATGTACTCATTCATAACTATTTTTTTAAACATAAAGCAAAGAAAACCAGTCTACAAATCACAATCCCAGAGAACTAGACAACAATGAGGACCCTAAGAGAGACTTACATAGATCTAATCTAAATGGGAAGTAGAAAAAGACAAGATCTCCTGAGTAAATTGGGAACATGGAGACCATGGGAGAGGGTTGAAGGGGAGGGGAGAGGAAGGGAGGGGAGCAGAGCAAACTGTATAGCACAATAAAATCAATAAAAAAATAAAAGAAAACAAAAGAACTACAAAGTAAAGCATGTTTATAAAAAGATAAAAAGGAAAGGGAAAGAAAGAACAAGTCAATCAAATTTCCTTACCGCATTTTCCGAACATTTCCCTCAACATACTAGAGGAGTAGCAACAACTGTGACTGGAAAGTTTTGCTCTCTGCAGTATTTCCCATAAGAGAAGACAGAACATATTCACAGAGTAGTTTTTCATTGTTTCTTGGGATATAAATATTGGTAAAAATAACATGGGAAAATTAGTCTAGAAACTTCAGGCATCACAAGTAAAGATAGTGAACACCTAGACAGGAAATGATGGCATCTGAGCCTGCTGGGATATTGTTCCTACCTAAAGGAGGAAATGACAAGTGCCCACAGCAGTGACAGTAAAAGTGTCTTTGCTAAAAGTGGGCTGTGATATTCCCATCATCCTAGGCTTCATTTGTGTTTAGGCAAGTGTGGCCAGGAAGACTTACCTAGTCAGTGGAGCAATGAAAATGTCTTCTCCCATTGGGATCCCATCAGCTTCATAGTATGATATTATGTTGGATTAGAGATATTTAAATGTGTAACAATTTGGATTCAGTTTTCCAAGATTTCCATACTCATTATCTGTGTTTGATGCTCATGACCAGGGTACCATGGGTTAAATAATTTGAAGAAAAAAGACCATTTCTATTTCTTATAAGTATTCAAAAGACATTTGCTTAGAGTGGGGTTCTCTGGCCTGCCATTGTTGGCCCTTTAAAGATGAGTTTAATATGTTGGCATAAACATGACTCCCTTCACCATTAGGGGAACTGAAGTAGATTGAAGGAAGTCTCAGTTCCAGACAGTACAAACTCAGAAAGTCATGCCCTTCCCGATCTTAGCCCTTGACTCACCACATTGCTCTCTTTTAGCAGAAGTCTGTAAATCCTTTGCCAGAAAAGTGATAAAATATGTCATCTGGGAGCTGTGAGCTCCAAGGGAAGGCAACGGTCACCACATGATATAATAGAGTGTTTTGGTGAAGACGCTTTAATTCTGAGGGATGCAGACAGGGTATAAATAATGGCCACCGAATGACTAAGGGCTGTGGGATGGATTGCCTGAAGCACCAGGCCTGCTAAGAATGCTGCTGCCTGCTCTTGTCTCACCTTTGAAAATGTTGGCCCAGAGGTTAGACACATGAGGGCATATTATTTGGCTTTAGCAATACGGCGTCTGGGAGCTAGAAGCAAACAGAGCAAAGAGTAGCCTGGAAGAAGACAGGGCTTGATACATTCTTTGAAATATTTATCTAATTGCTTTTATTTCAATAAAACATTTATTGAAAGCTTAGCTGGGGTACAGTTTTTCTCATTCTTTTATTGAGATGAGATTCTGAACACAAACATTTTAAAGCATAAAATTCAGCACACTTAATCCATTCACAGCCTCGTGTCATCATTTTTATCTCCTTCCCTAAAATTCACCTCACCCTGAAAAGGGCTCGGTTTTGTGGTTGTTGTTGTTAAGTTTACTAGGAGACAATTGTGTATTCATACTTTTGATAAAAGCACCAAGCTATTGTTATTAAGTGGGGGGGTCGTTTTTTCTTCTACTGGAGGTGATGGGGCAATTAAATATCTATAGGTACAGAAATGAACTTCTAGACATTGCATGTGACACAAAAAATCATCTTGGAAGAGACGGTGGATTCAGATAAAAAGCTAACATAAAACTTTCAGGAACTTATATCATAAAAGAAATGTTGCAAGATTTTTGGCCTGACAGTTTTCAGACTTGACACAAAATTTGTATTCCATTTTTAAAAAAGTTAATTAGCAGGATCTTATCCCAAATTTAGATATTTTCCTATTTTAAAGCTTATGAAAACATAATGGAAAAAACAAAGGAGGGAGGAAGAGCTGCAAACTACTGTCGCACAAGTCACTAATGTCTTCCTTAGACCATGTAAAGGATGTGAAAACAGTGCAGTAGGCTGGTTCTGGAAGATTCCGTATGTACGACATTCTTCAGTTGTCCACTTTCAGGGACAAAGAACATGGATCAGAGGAGGGAAACGGGTGTGGTGGTAGGAGAGTGAAGAAGTGTTCCTTGTGGTGATGCTGATGACCCTGGACAGCCATGTCAACTGCCTGTGAAGCTGCACCTTTTGAGAAAACAAAAGTATTCAGTGGCTCACTGTGGCACAGTCAGTGGCTCCCTGTTTATCTCCAACAGCTGCACATGGAACTACAATCATCTCCAAAAATGTCAGATAGAATGCACAGTGTAGGGCTGGAGAGATGGCTCAGTGGTTAAGAGTATTGCCTACTCTTTCAAAGGTCATGAGTTCAATTCCCGGCAACCACATGGTGGCTCACAACCATCTGTATTGAGATCTGGTGCCCTCTTCTGGCCTGCAGGCATACACACAGAGAGAATATTGTATACATAATAAGTAAATAAATATTTTTTAAAAAATGCATCGTGTAGGGGCAGAGGTCTAGCTCAGTAATAGAACATGGTTAGCACACACACACGCGCGCACACACACACACACACGTGAAATACTTAGAACAATGAGTTTGAAAAGCCTCTCAAAGTTTTCACTTTAAAGACATTTATTATTAAGGGAATATCTCCCTAAAGATAAACATAACATTTTGAGGAAAAGTAGAATCAATTGAATATTGTGGGTTTTTTTTTAATTTCCTTTCTGCTTGCTAACATGCTTGCATTCCGAGTCACTCCCACACATTGAGCACCCACGATATGAAAGACTTGTTAGGATTTATTACCTTGTTGGTACTCAGGGAACTCATATTTTTGACAGGACCGAGCACAGTCATCTTATGGCCTCATTAAGACTCCCAATCCAGAGCTGAATTGTGCTGCAGCATGGGAAAGTTAATTAGGCTTCAGATTTTCTGAGCTGTAAAATTGCACTAATAATCCACTTATTTTGTTGCACTATTACATGCATTAAATAAGATCATAGAGGCAAACGTTGATGACGAAGCATGGAAGCTAGATATGCCATAGAGAGTTCACAAGATAATAAAAAATGAACTCTTATTGCGAGTTGACATGACTCAGGAGAATGACATCCTACTCGCCAGAGGTTTCTCAGTCTGAAGGCATTCAAGACATTGAGAGACTTGAGTTTGGAAGCATGAGACACTGAGAAGAAGCAAACTAGGCTGGAGAACAAATAAGATTATCAGGTTGGTTATGTCCACAGCAGTTAAGAATATTGTAAAGGAGGATGAAATTGTCAGTTAGATTATTAAGTAGATAGGGAAGGTAAAATGATATTTATCCCTTGACCTGTTCACTACTTCATTCATTTGTGTACGCTGAGTTTTCATTTTAGTTGCAAATTTTTGACTGAGTGTTTCAGGATAAAGTACTTTTGTTTTTAGTTTCCATTATGCGTATTTATTGTACTCAGCATTGTGTTATATAGAACATTTTCACACAAGAAAAATGAAATAAGAGTTGGTTCTTTTAAGAGATAGACAAGATCAACAAACCCTTAGCCAAAGACATAAAAAGAAAAAAAAGAAAGTACCTCCATTAGTGAAATAGAGATGAAAAGGGAGTCATTTTGACAGACACAGAGGAAATTCAGCAATGCCTTAGGATGGGTCTTAAAGAATGTTGTGTGAAATAGTAAAATCTAGATGAAATGGAAAAATTCTAAGACCTGTCAAAATTAAGCCAAGTAAGATAAACCATTTGAATAGATCTATAACATGCAGGAAGACTGTAGTAATAAAAACTCTTCCAACTGAAAACTAGGTCCAGATAGATTGGTTCTCTGTTCAGTTCAAACAGAATTTGCAGAGCCACTAACAAGCTAGTCTATAAACTAGGAAAGGTTGCTTCAAAGCACTGCGCACAAAACTCGTATCACTCTAACACATAATAAGATGATACAACAGAAAACCATAGGCCGATCTCCATGATAAACTTACATGCAAATATTCTCTGTAAAATGATTGCAAATCAAATTCAAGGACACACCAGATGCTCATTTATCATAATCTGGTTGTCTTCCTTCTAGAGAATCAGGGATATTTCAACATACACAAGTTTATAAATGCAATACATCATATAAATGAACTCAAGGACAGAAATCACATGTTCATCTCAACAGAAGAAGGAATGGCCTTTGACAAAATCTACATCCCTTCATGATAAGATTGAGAAAAATCAGAAGAGACACAGCTCGACATGATCAGGATTACATATGGCTGTTGGGTCTGGGAGTTGCACAAATATTGAAGATGAGGCTACCAAAGTTAGATGACCAGAAGAAACTTCATTCCATCGCCACAGGTACAAAAGCTTCTAACTAGTTATGGCCAAGGCAGGTACCTGGCTCTGTGACCCTGAGAAGGGTCAGATGTTGGGGTGGAAACCTGGTAGATCAGAGAAGCAGAGAAGCAACAAACTGACCTTCCTTTTCAGCCAGAGACCCAGCAAGAGATTGCGTTTCCACACCATGCTAAACCAAAAAGAACTTTGAATGTGTAAGTCCCTCCCTATTCCTTTCTATGTCTCTCTGTCTTCCCAGGTCTTCTGCATTCTCTATGGCTAGTTCTTTTTAACTGTTCGCTGGCTCCACTTCTTCTGTCAAGGTTAATTTTGTTAATACAGTCGAGGAGTTTCAAATATCCCACAACAAGCTCTTCCTCAGTGACAATAACTTGGCTACCCATATCTCTAAACTCACAGTTCACACACCAACCGCCCCTCTGCCCCAATCGGGGATAATGTTTCCCAAGCTTTCCCACAAAATAAATGTCTGAAATGCTTGCATGGTCTAGACTGGGTCACATGCTTGTGCCTAAAGCAGTTACCTGACCAAGCAGAATAGCGTTGCCTGGACCTGGACTACATTCAACACCTCTTGATTAAGAGAGGAACTGCCAGAGATTTGGCAACTAAAAAATCAAGTGTAGACAGAAACTTCTGTCCCTCTGGGTCCCACAGCCATTCAGTCCCAAAGAAACACACAAAGACTTATATTAATTATAAACTTATTAAAACAATTACAAACTTATTAAGATAAAATTATTACAAATAATAAGTTCAGACTTATTTTTAACTAACTCTTACAACTTAAATTATCCCATAATCCTTACCTATGTTTAGCCACATGGCTTGGTACCTTTTCTCAGTGCAGCATTTTCATCTTGCATCTGGGTGGCGATTGCAGACTGAGCCTTTCCTCTTCCTAGAATTCTTCTAGTCTGGTCACCCGGCGTATACTTCCTGCCTGGCTACTGGTCAACCAGCATTTTATTAAACCAGTACAAATGAAAAATCTTTACAGGGTACACAAGCATTATCCCACAGCAATCAAGGCTGTTGTACCTGAAGCAGGACTGGATTGTGGGCAGACTTGACCGTGATGGCTGGGAGAGGAGCACTGGAATGGTTCTGGGCCCGGCTTAGGTAAGAATGTGACCTTGCACTTGAGTCCCAGTCAGGCACATGGAATTATCTAAAGTCTATGAACTTCCTGGCATCTTAACAGTCCACGGTTTGTCTTTAGACAGATCCTTGGTAGAACAGCCAGGCCACCGTAGACTATACAGTGAACAGAGGACTAAGTTTTACTACAAAGTTGCTGGGAAGGAGGAGTGCTACAGCCGTCGTCTGAGAAGCGAGCAGAAAAAAGAGCTTTTTTCCTTTTCCTTTTAGTTTCAGATTTATTTCTTTATTAAGAATAAAAATACTGATTTCCACATAGCTATTAGGCACAATGATCTTTACCATAAAGACACATACACACTCACGTCTTGAATTTCTTTTCCTGCCCATTGCCCTTGACTCGTGGAGATCCACCACTATTCAGGTGCCGGTTTCCAGCGTGATGTCAACCTTGGTAGAGATCACGCTTAAAAGGAAATGGGTTTAAGAGTTCTCAAGCATATTATTGGCATATTGATGAATCAAACATGGATTTTATAGTTCATGTAATTATTTGCCAAGAATTGAAAGCTGTGACTCCTGACAATTTCATGTGTCACATGCTCATGTCTATATGAGAACTGTGTGCTTTTAAAACTAAGCAAAGCTTGAAGGGTTCCTATACTTGGAAATTTGGATCTAAACACTGGATACAATGTCTACTAAACTTCTGATCCTATGTTCTAACATAAAACAAACAAAAAATACTGAGGTAGAAGAATGGGGTGATTGTTACCTAGTGGTAATTACTGTATACATTTAATGTCAACTCTAAAATAAAGATTCAAATTGAAGGGTGCATTGTGCCATTCTGGGAAAATAATATCATTTCCAGGAATCTTTTGTGCACAGTTTCCATGTTCTTATGGGTCCTGAAAAGCATTGCTGTAGGCCTTATTTGTGACTTTTCTTGGGCTTTTAGGACACAGTTCAGGCGTATTTTGGAAAACATTTGACCACTGTCGCTTCATTCCTCAGCCAGAGAATGCAAGCGACGTGCCCAGTCTGATCAGCAGGCTGCCCTGGGTTACAAAGCGACACCAAATTTCATGAGGTGAGGCAGCACAGAAAGTGATCTGATTTATCTGTTTAAACTAGCGTTTATATTGGCAACAACTAATTAAGATAGATTCAGAGAATCAGTCTGGCACTTTGAAGGCAGGATTCTGAATACGACCTTTACCAATAAGCATGAAAACCACAGCACCTGAAATGTCATAGTTGAATGACAACTTTGTTTTCAGAGAGTTATCATTATGTAAATATAGAGACAGCAGAGCACTGTGGGCCAGAGGAGAGGCGATGATGCTTAAGCTGTCTCTAAATCCATTTGGTGCAGTCCCAGGCAAAGACTTCTGTTTAAGTGGGAAGGGAGGAACCTACTTTCTTACTCTGTTAGTTTGATAGCAATATGATCACAGCTTCAAGGCTGACTTTTTTTCACAGAGAGAAGGATTTATTTTCTCTTTAAATCCTGGAGTGAGATAGTCTGACCAGGGGGAGAGGAGTCAGCTGTGGCTTATTCAAAATTACCCCTGAATTCCAAGGGGAAACAGTGCATTTTCTCCAATTGTACTAAGTGATTGCAGTTGGAGAATTCCTTATTAGTTGATTTCCATATTCAACTAGTCCCTCTTCAACTTTGATGTACACAGGAGTCCCTAAGATGTTTGTCAAACTTCAGGGCATCTGAGGGAAGCCTGTGATTTCAACTGTAACAAGATCCCAGAGGCAATAACCACTTTGTGCATAGATTGTCTTGCACGCAAATCACCCGGGGGGCCTTGTTTAAAAATAAATAGTCCTGGGAAGTTGCCTGAAGATTCTGTTCAGAAGGCTGGGCTGTACCTGGGAATCATTCCATGTAATCTTATCATCAGAGAAGCCTGAAATCTGCCAGACTGCAGAAACTATGTGCATGTCATACAATGATGATGATAACAACAGTCAATCTAAATTGCTCACATATATGTTAGATTCTATTCTGTGCCAGCTTTATTTCAGAATATGGAACCCCCATGATAAATAACAACAGAATTTCATGCTTTCACTATAGAGAAACCAAAGAAAGCAAGGCATATGGGGTTTTAATAGCAAAAATTATTTACAACTGTGGTAGACTACACATATTACTATTTTCACATTTTCCCCCCAAAACATGGTTTCTCTGTGTAAGAGTCCTGGCTGTCCTGGAACTCACTGTAGAACAAGTCTGACTGTGTGACTGGGCAGCTGACACCTTCTTTTGTCACTCCTTCATCTTTTTCTCTCCTACTATTTATTCTCTCTGCCTAACAGCCCTGCTTATCCCTTCTCCTGCTTTACTATTGGCTATTTAGCTCTGTATTAGACCAATCAGGTGCTTTAGACAGGCAAAGCAACACAACTTCACAGAGTTCAACAAAGGCAACATAAAAGAATACTAACATCTTTGCATCATTAAACAAATGTTCCACAGCATAAGCAAGTGTAGCACATTTTAAAGTAATATTCTACAATATAGAACTCACTGTATTAAATTATGTTGGCTCTTGATGATTTTATTAGTCAAGGTTCTCTAGAGGGACAGAGCCTTAAATGAATATATATTATAAGGGGCTTTGTCAGGTTGGCTTACACAACAGGGCCTGGGTACCAACAATGGCCACCTGCACACTGGGTGTCTCAGAACTCACCAGCAGCTCCGTGTACGACCCTGGGTTCCTCAGCAAGTCCACTCTGGTGCTGAGGGCTGTGTGTTCTCTGGAGAGTCCCTGGTATTGAGCCCACAATAAAAGGCCAAGGAAGCTGGAATCTGCTGTCAGCAGAGATAGGGTATCTATGTTTGTGGGGACAGACACATTTGCTCAAAAGGACGAACAGATGGTAGCCACCATTGCTTTCTCCTGAAGTTTCTCTGGGCTGCCATTTAGAAGGCAGCCAACTTTGAGAACATCTCTCTCCTGAGTTTATCTGGGAGCATCCTCCTAACTTCATCTTTCAGACCATTCTAACCCAGGAAGTTGACAATTGTGACCAACCATGACAGGATGGTGTGCCACTCCACTGGTACCCAGCATCGCCTCCATATCTTCTAGTCCAGTATCATAGTCCATTTCATTTCAGGTGAGAAGCTGGGAACACAATTACATAGATGGATCCTTGCCACTGCTAATTTGAGTCCCAGCTCTGAGGAGAACACCAAACTGCAGCCTTTTCTAAGATTCAGTTTTTGTTCCTACATCAGTAATTAAGTAATTTCTAAGTTTCTATAATCAGACAAAGCAAGCTTGATCTTTAAGGCAACTCCTCTCCAGATTCTCTAATGTGGGCCATGAATACATGGGCATACATGTGCTCCCTCCAGAAGAGATGCTTTGGTTGGTATCAGAGCCAGAAATAGTTAATGGAGTTGACCCCATCTCTGCTGCTTTGTAGTTCTTCCCCAGACTTATTTATGAATAATTTTCAAATAAAATTTTTATATATTTAATGTATATACCATGCTGTCTTGATTTATATTAGGATGTTATTATTACAATCAAGCAAATTGACCTATTTCTTACCTCTAAACTATTTATTGATTTAGAAATTTTTTAGCATAAAATACATCATTATTAATATCGATATCACTTGAGAATTCCAAAGCTTACTCATTAATTGCTGAAGTTAATGGTGTATTGTTCACCAGTTCACCCATGTTGTTGCTAATGGCAGGATTCTCTTTTTTAAGGGTGAGCAATATTCTATTATGTGTATACACTACATTTTTTATCCACTTAGCACTAGATGGACATTGAAGTTGATTCCATAACTTGAGCATTAAGAAAACGTTTGAGTACAGGTAATTTCAAGTCTACTTTTAAAGCATCTGTACAAACAGCAGACAGCTAGGTACTTTGACCAAGTCACCTACTTTCACAGTAAAGTGTAAGTAAATGTTAGGAAGTTGGGAAAAAACCCTCCTGGGACATAGCATTTATATGCTGTTTTCTCTGACCTACATTCCTTTCCCATTTTCCACATAGCTTTATTTTTCCACTTAACTTCTGAAAAATAACCCTTATTTTCTGAAAAGTAGGGTTTTAGTTTGTTTTGGTGGCTGATTCTGTTTCTGAAACCAGTTTTTAAGTTGTCTTAACCTAAGCTTGTTCTAATGTTAACTAGTGGCTAACTTGCTAATTTCTAGAAGTCTCCAGACTACCAGCTATTCCTACCACAGAGCACTGATTTCACAGCACTGCCACATTTTTTCCTACTTTTTTTTTCCTCTTAGTGTTTTTGGGAGAAGCAAAACTAGATTCCACTCGTCTCAGAATACATCTGCATCCTGGCACTGTTCCTGCTCTGAAAGCCCATCCATCTCAGGATCCAGCAGTTGGAAAATCATTTCTGATGGCTCTGAGTAAGACTCCTGTGCTGACTGCAAACTTGGCTAGCCTTTGAGAGATGAATGAGAGTATGCAAGTTCGAGTTAGTAATCAAGAACCGGCAGAGCTGGTGTTAAGATGTCTAGAAAATACAAAATTAAGTCTTGCTAGGACAATGATATGGGGACTATTTATTGTTGTTCTGTTCTGCTGGGTAACAGGCTCTAAGTCCATCTTTGCTATTAACTTGGCCTTATAGTAAAACACGTGAACAAGTTAAGACAAACCCACAAAGACAGCAAGACAGGAACGGGAATGAACAAAGCACCATAGTGCCCAAGAAATACATTGTCCCAGGAACGCCTTTCAACCCTGGTAAACTCTTCCTCCAGAAAGACTAAAAGCTCTGCTTCAGTTCTGAAAATGATTTCAGCTCCCAGTTATAATTGAAGAGCTCAGAAACAGCTTCTCTTCAGAGAGTCTTATCATCATGATGTATTTGCCTTAAAGTGCTTTATGAAAACATTATCGAGAGAATGGGTGAATATGCCCAGCTATATTTATGAAGGTGAAAATGTTCCCATGTGTTATGTTCATTAATTAAAAATAATCTCACTGTGTACATTTCTGTTTAATGAGTGGTGTCCTAATTGGCAAACAAACACATTGCATGTACATAGTGAATTCTTTCTAGAGAGCTGCACAGTCTTGTTTAGATTGTTACCATCCTTGCTGTTGTTGTTGGATATATTAGCAAAATCAGACATCAGCTGAGTTAGAACACTCAGTGACAAAGTTCACCCTCCATCTGCAGAAGGTGGCACTGTGCCTTGGACAGAGCACAGGAGATCTGACTCTAGTCTTGGGCCTCCACCCAATAGAGTCAGATGATTTGAAGCTTGGCCTTTTCCTATGCTGAATCAGACAGCTGGACCAATTAAGGCATCCCAAAGACAACTTCAAAAGGAGTGAGGAAAGGTTCAAGAGCTCCAAATGGGAAAGTGAAGAAATTCTCTGGAGAGATGGTGGAATTAGAAAAAGACCACAAACCTTGTACTTTAGAGGCCACATACTCAGCATGTAGTGTTTGGGCTCTCGGGGAGTAGTACGCTCGGGGCTAAAAGAAGTAAAGATGAGATATGTAGTGTCTTACAGGAAAGAGCAAGGGCCCTAGTGCGGCTAGACAGGAAGACTATGTGGGCACTCTTGGGATGTGATGTTAGAAGCAACCTTATTTAACTAATGTCGGTCACACTCTGTGCAGGAGATACAATGCAGGCACAAACATTGCAGTGAGTACCACAGGCGATGTTTCCATAGAAAACTTTTTTTTTAAAGCAGAGTTGATGCTATAGTTAGTCATTAGCATGGAGAATATGAAGTGGGAAGAGCTAATCAAGCTTGGCAGTGGGTTGTCCTTGAAGAGGTTCTGCTTCAGTGGAACTCGGAACGCTGGGTATCTGTCAGCCAGACACTACTGGAAAACACACAGTTCCTATAGAAATATATAAAATCATGTTCTTATACATGTCAGGAAAGCAAGGAAACACTCTCAAAGAACAAAGGGCACTAACAGAACAAAGAGAGAAAAGATGATTCAGGGTATGGAAAGAAACATTGTCAAAGGATATTATATACTTGGATTAAGATGCACGTCTGAAACTCAGGGTTAAGTTTAATGAATATATACTAATAAAAAGGATTTACCAATTTGAATATATAACGAGAAAAACCTAATGATGAGAATCATCAGAAGAGCTCTGTCCATGTTATATGGGAAAAGATGCACAATCAGATCAGGAGAATTCTCGAGAGAAAAGACCGTGACGGGCTAGCATCAGCATAAAGAAGTTTAGGGGCAGGGAAAGTAATATTAAAGCATCTTAAAGTTGGGGACTCTGGAAGATGGCAAGTTTAGGGATGTGGCCGTGGGAATGGGTAACAGTTGAGGGGTAGTTGACTAAATCCTGACATGGGTGCCCAAGTCATCAAGCATGATGCTAAGGATGGATGTAGCATGAAATCTTTAATCATGTATGAATACTTTCAAAAACTGAAGGTTTCTCCAGCAGGAGGCCAATAGGACCAATAGGAAGCAAACCTCCGTAATAGGGGCCATGCAAAGAGCAGCTGTAGCCTTACACTAATATTTCTTGGTGGAGGAAGAATTATATGGATGGTGAAGAGCATGAAGAATGTGAATACTTGCTTGCAACATAAAATTGTATGGAAGAAGTGGATGAGTCTGAGTCCTAAGCCACCATTAAGGTGAGGCCACCTAAGAATAGGATGAAGCGTGTGAAAGTTTGAGGTAGATTGAAGTAGAATGGAATGGAAAGAAATGTCTAGGGGCTGAGAAGAACAAAGACAGATCTGGAGCTCTAGGGACTAGAATGAGAACACAGAGGTGACAAAGGATCATATGCAGGCCTGGTCTAAAGAAGAGGGTGATAAATTACCAAAGGGAAAGGTCTTTGTGTTAGTTCATTTTAATATACCCTGGAACTTGGGTATAAAGACATTTCCCTCTTAACATAGACAGCACACAGTTATTATTATTAATAATAACCTCTGCCTGTGGATGACTTTCTGTTCTAAAGAACATGCTCTCTTTTGGGGGAAAGATGGCAGAGTCAGGCATGGATTATGGAGACACACTCGGAAGTCTTCTATGAACTCCCAAATGGGCTGTGGGCAGAGGAGTGACGTCCCACATAAAGACTTCCAGCAGAGTCACCAGTGACAGTCACTAGATCTGTTGGAATTAACAGATGAGTAGCCAAGTTCCTCTCACTGTGATGAAACACTGAGAGATAACACATCTAATGAAAGGAAAGGTCTAATTTGCGGCAGAGTTCCAGAGGTGTCACTTTGTGGTTGTATGACATCATTGATTTTTGGTTCTGGCATGTACTTTACCACAGTGACAGTATGTAGCTTAAGGAGACTGTTCATGTTATGGTGTCCAGAAAGCAACAAGAGACGGAGAGCTCTAATACCCATTCTGGTGCATGTCTACAGTGGTGTAACTTCCCTTCAACAGACACCACCTCTAAAAGGTTTTTCTAACTCATCACTCAGCAGGGGCTGGCAGCTAATCTTTGACTAGATGGACAATTGATATACACTCATCTGGACTACAGCAGATTTACCTGACTAGGTTTCAGAAGTGACAGCATTTATAGCTTGGAGCTGGAGTGAAATCCAAATGGTCCAGCCACTGGCTTGTGGCTAGTTTGGGAAGTGTGTTAGAAGTGAAAGCTAAATAGCCACACACTTATTTGTGTTCATAGGACACTTGAATCTTTCAGTAATGGGAGGTCATTATGTTTATAACAAATTGCTGCCTCTTTTGCTGAGAATATTTAAAACTCTTTCCAGTATAGCCTCTTTTGATTTAGTGACTGGGTAACAAAGAAGAGCATGAACCAGTATATCTATCTGCAGCTATGAATGCATTGAGAACCTAGTGTTTGTTAGGTGACAATCCATTAGTGTTCACTTACTAGATAGTATATGTATCTTAAGGAAAAACTGTCTTGCCTCTGCTAGAAAATGAAACCTCAAGTGGATACACTACCTCTTCCTCCAGACTGCTTTTGATAGTACTCTGAACAATCTAATGTGAACACTGGAGGATGGCAGACATGTCTTAAAGCAGATAGATAGGTATGTATGGTAACGGCTTTAATCACAGAAATCAGTAGACCACAAAAGGCTGATATTTATAAATCATCATTTGTGTTCGGTAATTACCGTTCTTGTTCAGTGTATCTTTCAGAGAATGAAAACTTCAGAGTAAAGCAGAGCTAAGAAAACATCTTCAGTGGGCTCAAGATAAGAGAAGAGGAACACAACTGAGGAGTGGATGAGAGGCAGAAAGGGAAGGGGAATTTGGCTTTTTATGGAAAATTTTCCAATAATTTTTTTAAGAGAAGGGGAACAAGGAAAGACTGAGATCACAATTGACCTTTTAAACCCAATAAAAGTTGATTGTGCTAAGTAAAGTCTGAATAATAATGATGCCCTTCCAGAGGCCAATGACATCATGCTATTAATAACACATAGAGCAGACTAGGGGCACAGGTCAGGCTTGCCTTGTGGCCAGTAATTTTCTGTTGGCTGGCCGCATGCGAGAGAATGTGATAATTTTAATTCTCAGCTGTAGATTTTTCACCTGAATCATTTAACCTGATGATCTACTAAATCCCCTCTTTAAGCCAACCTCGAATTTTACGTAATTCGAGAGCAACATATGGTAACAGAATATCAATATATATCAAAATAAAGCCAATTTTTCTAATTAGGGGTAAACTTAGAGCTTTTCAGTTTCCTTTCAAAGTTTAGCTCTGTGAGGTTTATCTGTTCTAACAATAATCATTGTATATGTAGTACATTATCTTATTAATTTATTATTAATTGGAATTCTGCATACCAATCTCAGTTCCCACTGTGCTGTGGGAGCTTCTTCTGCCAATAGCCTTTAAGATATCAGCCCACTTGGATGAGCTCTATTTGCTAGAGACAAACACCTCTCATTTAAGAAAGGCTTCCTGATTCAGCTTTAATTGCAAAAACCTTGCAGCTTTTTTAAGAGGCCCCACCATCAAACACTTAAATGGTGTTTATGAGTAGCCGATAGCATGCTTCATAGTGGTGGCAGGGACCTTGAAACTCCTTAAAGTTATTGCAATAAACATTGTTCAGGCCAAAAACTCTACCATGAGGCTAGACTCTCAAAAAGCTAAGGAATAAGGTGGATCACACTGTCAAAGCCAAGGCTTTAATCCTAGCCATATTGTTTAGCAAATTAAAGACTCTTGTGATCAGAAAAAAAGAGATATAAAGGAAAAATAGATTCAAAGATAACAAAAACCTCTAAATGTCTTACAATGTGTTTAAAAATATATGTGGGCTTGGGAGAAAAAAGAAAAATGATAAAGTCCTTAAAATAAAAAAGAAAGAGAGTACTTGGGTGTGGTGGCACACACCTTTAATCCCAACACTTGGAAGGCAGAGGCAGACAGATCTCTGTGAGTTTAAAGACAGCCTGGCCTACAGAGTGATTCCAGGATAGAGAAAGATACACAGAGAAACCCTGTCTCAAAAAACCAATAATTAAAAATAAAAAGAAAATAGAGTTTAAATTAAAGCCACATAAAGATTGAAAATACACAGAGAGTCTAGATACTGTATGTTATTGTGTTGTCTGTGAATTGTTTGAATGCTGAGGAAGGAGAAACAGCTGCTAAAAGACATTTGATTATAAATGCTGCTGGATTAATGCAACATACACATTTTGAAAATGCCTGACTTTGAAATTTAAGTCAAAAGATATGTTACTTTGGAGAAGAGGTTTTGCTTTTGTTTCCACAGGAAATCAGAGATTGTGGGTTCATTCTAGGTTAAGAAAAATCAGGTTTGATCAAGAAAGACCCCCTGAAAAATCTCTAATAGGAGTGGATGGCCCAGATGATCCAACATTTCAAGAACCTCTGTTGGAGTTTCTTCTGAGTTCTACATCCAAAATGATTTCAAGACTGCTGACTGAGATGATCAAGCCCCACAGTCCAGTCAGTCCAGTCAGGACTTGATCATAATTCAAAATTTTTATTAGGTCCTCATAAAATTATCAGTACCCCCATTCAGCAGGAAGTAGCCTGGAAAACTATGCCTGCATTCCCAAAAATTAGATTATGGATGTTTTTCTTTGTTTAGAATGTTGGTTATAAGTTGTTATGGATAATGGTCAGAAAGAAAGCTGAAAAAGGGAGATTAGATTCAGAATTCCTGTTTTGAAAAAAAATGTGTGTGTGGGAGAGTGCTGTGGGACAACAGTCTTGTACTTTGTAATGATCTGTCACTTGTATTTTAATAAAATGCTGATTGGCCAGTAGTCAGGCAGGATGTTATAGGTGGGACAACCATGCAGGAAGTAGAGGTGGGGTGAAAAGGCAGGAAGTAGAAGAGGGAAACAAGAACAGGAGAATTCTGGGAAGAGGAAAACTCAGTCTGCAGTTGTCACCCAGACAGAAAGAAAGAAAGATGAAAATGCTTCACTATGGAAGGTATCAAGCCATGTGGCTAACAGAGATAAGAATAATGGGTTAATGTAAGATGTAAAAATTAGTTAATAAAAAGCCTGAGCTAATAGGCCAACCAGTTTATGATTAATGTAGACCTCTGTGTGTTTCTTTGGGACTGAATTATGGGACTGGGCAGAACAGAAACTCAAGTCCAAATGGATTCAACATAAAAAAAACCCCACACTGAACCTCCTAGAAAAAGTGGGAAGTATACTTAAATGCATGGGCACTGTAGTAATAGGAACGGCGGGGCTGCGTCCCAGGCACCCGGCCGCCCGCACGGCTAGCTTTACCCGAAATAATTACACGGAAACTGTATTCTTTTAAACACTGCCTGACCCATTAGTTTCAGTTTCTTATTGGCTAGCTCTTACATATCGATCTAACCCATTTCTATTAATCTGTGTAGCCCACGAGCTGGCTTACCAGGAATGATCTTAACCTGCATCTGCCTGGAGTGGGAAAATCATGGCGACTCCCTGACTCAGCTTCTTTCTCCCAGCATTCTGTTCTGTTTACTCTGCCTACCTAAGGGTTGGCCTATCAAATGGGTCTAGAAGCTTCAGAAAGGCAAAGGACACAGTCAATAAGACAAAATTGCAATCTACTAAAAGGGAAAAATATCTTCACCAACCCCATGTCAGACAGAGTACTAACCTCCAAACTATATAAAGAAATCAAGAAACTAGGTATCAAAAATCAAATAATTCAGTTAAAAAGTGAGATATAGGTCTAAACAGAGAATTCTCAACAGAAGAATCTTAAATTGCTGAAAGACACTTAAGAAAATGCTCAACATCCTTAACAATCAGGGAAATGCAAATTAAAATGACTCTGAGATAGCATCTTACACCAGTCAGAATCGGTAAGTATCTTTTATTTTTTAAGCAGTGGGAGAGGTAAGGAATACCATTTAAGAGAGATATGATTTCTGGTCCCCTATTCTGGTTGGGGTGCTTCCATCCTCAGGCTTTAAGTCAAACTCTTACAAGGTCAAGCTGCAAGAGCTTGAAATAAAATGCGTCAGAGAGAACCCTTGGCCTTCCTGCAATAAGGAGAATATGTGGCACCAAATATTTCAATTTTGTCTAAGAAAATTCCCCTAACATGGTAAGAAGTATATTTTTTCCCATTGCTATAACAAAATACCTGATACTCGTGTACTTGTATAGCAAAGGGGTTTATTTAGTGAGCAGTTTTAGAAACAGAAAGTCCTACACTGGGAAGTACCACCCACATGACCTCTAGTAAGGTCCTCATTAGGTAGATCATAATGATATCATCACAGTGAGGCTATGCAGTGAATTGCACACCAAAACAGGAAGCCAGCCAGTGTTCAACAGATGCTTGTGTAGAATTCACATTTGTGGAATGTGACTAATAACTACCCACAATAACTATCCTAATAACTACCTTAATAACTGCACAGGGCAGCACCTCAATGTCCTAACCACTCACTAGGTCCCACCTTTTAAGAGTTTTACTTCCCTAATATGTTGACTGAAGACCAAGCCTTCAATACATGTAATCTTTGGGGGTCAACCATATTCTAAACTGTGGCACAACCTTAATTTCTGACCTGTATTAAAACAATTCTATAGAAATATTTATTTATAGACAAAGTTCTCCTATGTATTTAATTTCTATAATTCCCTTCCTCTTTTCTATTAATCACTTAATATATTCTGTAGATGTAAATAAAACCATTTCCTCAACCTCAGAATTTAGCAAAAAGAGTGGCTGAAGATATTTCAATCAAGCTTTGTGTCTTTCAGTTGTTACCAGCTTCTTGGTAATTTGGGTAAAAACTCAAGTGGAAAATCTTGTAAATATGGAAGATTATAGTAAAAAACCTTGGATTTTTCTTTATTATTTTCTTTGAGTTTAAAGCAGTGCTAGCCTAATGACTTTATAATGGAAATCTCTTCCAGTTTCTGCCAGTTTTCAACAAGGCAGATAGTTTTGATGGCTGGGTGAAGATAGCATTATTTACTACACAAGGTGGAGTGGAAGTGATTCTCACCAATTGTTTTGACACTAAAGGAAAATCTCAGTGACTTAAGCTCCTTCTCACCCACCTCTGCAACCCGTCCTTTACTTTGCTATCTATTTTAAAGTCTTTGGTAAATCCAAGAAACCTGTTTCTCTGGCATGAGAGCTAATATGTGCATTAAGTTGGTGCTTTAGGAAGATAAATATGCTTTCCCTTTATCCAAGAGTTACTCCTCCATGAAACAGTGACTATTTAATGTTTTTTTTCTAATAAAAATCTTTCTGTAATATGTCTAGACCTTTAACATGGTTTATTGCTGCAGAGAAGGGCCATTTAAACCCAGCTTTAAAAAACCATCTTCGTTTAACCTACTTCTGCGTCCTGCATTATAAAATACTTTTCTTCCATTGAACTTAAAAGTGACTACAGAGATGAGTGAAGGCGCGCATGAGTTTTTATTCACAGATTTGACCTCTGTCTTCATTCTGTTACACGGTCTCATCTTAGGAAATCAGTAACACTGGACACCCAGCAGGCTTGTGAGGGAAGAATCCATAAAGCAGATTTAGAGAGACCATAAGGTCCCTGGGGACTGAGGTGTATGAAACACTCACCTCAGCAGCTCACAGAGACTTCCACAGACTTTAATTCTGTATTGGTGGAGACCTTTCACTTTGTAACTGCAATATTTGCTTTCACTTTTCCCTGTTTAGCTTCATGTACAAACGTAGCGTGAGGACTGGGGAAGATGGCTAGGAGGGAAGACATGCTTGTAGGTGGGACACACACACACACAGAGATGAATAAAGATAATTAAAAAGTAGCACCATGCAATACCAATTTTAGAAATGAAAATGGGATAGGAAAAATGACTCTAATATGAAAATTTCAAATAATAGAATATTGCAAATTTTGTAATATATTAACTCTGGTAGTATGTACTCTGTTATTATCACAAAATATCCATGATTAACTTATAAAAAGAAAAGGTTCATTCTGATTCACAATTTTATATACTCCAATGGATCACTGAGTGGACACATTGCTTTCTAAGCCTCTAATGGGGGTGACAATTAGCAAAGGCAGAGCAAACTACTCACTTTATGGCAAGGAAGCAACTTAGAGAATGTGTCTGGAGTCCCACAGTGTCCTTTGGAACATTTCTTCAGTGACTCAAAATCTCCTAAAGGTTTTACTACTTACCAGTAGGACCACTCTGGGTATCAAGCCTTCAACACATGGGTCACTGGAGGACATTGGATACTTAAATTGTAGCAATGACATGATTATGTTTATTAGTATAGTTACACATAACACAGTAGTATTGGGGTCAATAACTGACTATGTATATGATATTTCAATAAGATCCTATTGCACAGTGACACCTTAGCCTTCTTGCATGAAGAAACTATAATGTTCACATAATGACAAAATTATTCAGCGATGCACTTCTCAACATTTGTTCCTCTCATTAAGTAGTACATGACCAATTATGCTAATAAAAGTATATATTTTATTATATATGTATAATAGGATATTTATGTTACTAACATTAATGTATTTTCATTAAATTCATTACCCAATGGTTTCTCATAATTTAAGTGGTACTAACCAGGTTATATTTCCAGTTCATAACTCTTAATGTTGCAACATTTAATATTTACTGGACTCAGAATCTAGAATACCATAAGAAATTTCCCTTTGCTCCTCTTCCACTGAGCTCTGAGGCTGTGATGCGAACAACAAAACAGTGACTCCAGTGTAGCCAAAATAACCCAGGAAACATTTCTCCAAAAGAGTGTTCACCAAGCAGTCTAGAAAGGCCCTTGGGCTGTCCCAACAACACCAGCCACTCATTTCAGAGGACCAGGGAGAATGAATGCTTTGTCATTAAGGTCTATTTTTCCTAATAAGGCTGCCCAACCTCCAGGCTGTTAGTCAGACCCTGCAGTCACTTGTTGAGGCAAGTGGTGATTTGTTCAGACCAAAAGAAACCAGAGCCCAAACCACATCAATTTGATGATGTCTCTGTTTACTCTGTTTTCATTTTCTTGTTCAGCAAGGAAGTAGAAGGGTCCACAGATCAAAAAGTCTGCTGGGTGTGACAGTACATGCCTGTAATTGCAGCACTGTAAAGTAGAGGTGGGAGGAGCTTTGCCACATGGTTTTTTGCAAACCTGCTCTCTGTGGTGAGCTCCAGGCTAGCCCACAGTTGCTATAGGGAGACCATGTCAAAAACAGAAATCTAAAAGTGATAAGCAGATCTGGAACTGAGTGGTGGCCTTCACAAATGAATGAATATACAAAATGGGTTTATTTCAAACCCACAAGTTATATTCCCAAAAAATGCAAATCTAAACTGTCTAAAATTACCCTCTGCAGCTGGTTTCAGAGGAGCCTGTAGCTGTGAGGAGAGAAAATACTTGCATTTGACTTGAAAAATGAGGGCAACTACGATAAAACTTGCCCATGCTTTGCTACCCAAGATACTTAGGCCACCACAATGAACCCATCTGTCAGGGCTCCATCCACAAAGGACAAGACAGGACCTTCCAACACAAGGTTCAAGATAACTTCTGGTGGTTGCTTTGAATGTCCTGCTGCTGGAAGACAGCCAGCTCCCCAGAGTATTACCCCAAGGGACCTGGAATTAGGAGTCTGTTTCTCTACAAAGCAGGGAGTGTTTGTTATTGACTTAAAGCAGCCCCCCAGATCCAAAGCCAAATGTTTGCTGAGCGAGTGTAAATAAGAGCACAGCGGCAGCATTCCAGTGTGTTACCAGATTAAAACAGAGGAGTATAAAGTAGTAGTGCTCCCAGGGGAGCTAACTCTTGCCAGTTTGAGTGGAGGCAAAACCCTGCAAAAATAATAATAATAATACTGGAAACGGCTCTGTCCCCAGGGGGCAAAGCCGAGGAGACACATGGAGAAAGGATGAAATGATGGCAAGGGAAGACTCAAGATTCCCATTCTCAGAGCCTCAGAGAACAGCAGAGACCACATACAATGTGATAAAGTGTTGGAACAGCCACTGCTGAAATCAGTCAGAAATCGTGCAGCTGTGGCAACCAGCATCCCTGGAATACAGAATGCATAGAAGATGAGTAAGCTGGAGGCTAATCAGAAATCCCTTATATCCAATAAGTTGTCAATTTATGCTGAAGCTGCATCCGAGACAGATTTCTCCAATGTCCTTAACTCTGTCTTTTACCCGAGTCAAGCTTCAACTCCTCGCTTGAATTGCTGCTTCTCACTGAGAGAGGCTGGCTTAAAATTGAGTCTACACCTGACTGCCTGATGAATATTTCTGAAATATCTCATTTACTTTCCCGATCAAACTTATTTTGAGTGTGCTCTCCAACTGTGATGAAATGAACCCTAATTCTTTAGTGCCTAATTTTAAAACAGAGAAGCATGTCTATTCCTCACCCAGTGCAATGAAAGTCCCCAGAGAAATAAAGGGAGGGAATGGATGAGGGGGAAGGGGAGAGCAAAGCTGCCCTCCAGTCTACTTGCAATGCAGGAACATGCTGGGTCCAGAGCGACTTTGATGTGGAATTGTGAGGAAACTTGGAAGGAGGCACTAATGGGGTTCATCCTCTGTAGTTTCTACAGTGTCCTTTCTGATCTGAAATGACATAATTTGTAAGAAACTTCTGTCATCATCGGAGGTCAGATTTTGTAATAGATGCAAATACTTCCATCTGCTCCACAAAACGCCGATGGCAAATTGAACACCAATTCCTTTTTGTTTAGACTTTGTTATCAATGGCTTTTCTTAATTTTAAATTTGAATTAAAATATAATTCCATTATTTTCTACCTCCCTTTTCCTTCCTATGACCACTCTCATGCTCCCCGCTTTACTCCCTCTCACTCATGATATGTTCTTTATTATACACGCACACACACACATACACGCATATATACATATATATGTATATATAAAGTATGCTGAGCCTGTTTAGAGTTGCTTGTATATGCATGATTTCATATTATATAACCAACTAGAGGGCTCATCCATTGGAGAGACTAATTCCTCTTCCTTCAGCGGTCATCAGTTGCCTGTAGACTAGGGTTGGGATTTCTTAAGATTTTTTTCCTTCCACGTTATCATGTCTATCTGGGTCTTGTTTTTGCAGCCCTATTTTTTGCAGCATCTAGGCAAATCTTCCCTGTAGTTTCTAGGAGACACAATCTCAAGGCAGACTTCCCAGTCCTTTGGATCTTACAATCTGTCTACCCAGAAACTTAGGTGCAGGAGTTGGGTTGCAGATGTTGCGACTGGGCATCCCCGGGCAGGTGGGTGGGTGGGTGGGGGTCAGTTGTTCTCTGTGTTTTAACCAGTTTACTTTCTCTGATGGTCTCTGTCTGGTACAAAGAGAAGCTTCTTACTGTATTTCAGAAAGAGTTGGAAATTTACAAAAATCCCCACGGTTTTTTATACATACTTATCATCTGAAGAACTCTGGAGCTCACAGACAACCTGAATCCTAATCCCAACTCTTCTGTGCTGCAGTCCAGGAACACTGGGGAATACTGAGGTCTTAATTTTCTCCTTTGAAGAAAGCCAGACACACAAATTGGCACAAATACTGAGAATCAAAGAGGATTCTATACAAAAGTGCTAGAATGCATCATGTTTGCTTCTGAACCAGATGATTAATCGAGTGTGGGATTATACATGATGCTCTGCAGAAACAAACTGTACCATAGATTCTGTGTTCTACAAACAAGTGTGGACTTTTCAATAGTGTCTTTGCCAGGAACAAAGAAAGATTCAGAAATACCCGAGAAGGGAATTTCAGCTTTATTAAAAACGTTTGGTGATACTGTAAATCAATGGTCTGTGTATTTTCTTACAGGGGTTCTGTTACCAATAGAGGTAATGCTTCTTTATGAACTGTTAGAAAGGTCATTTGCTCTATTAAAAATGTTTCCAATACAGCTGGACTAAGTGGTGTAGACTCTAATCCCAGCTACTTACTGACCAGACTCAGGCAGGATGACGGCAAGTTCAAGGCCCTCCCAGGAACTTAGTAAAACCTGACTCAAAAAAGAAAGTACGGTAGGGGGAGGCTTTCAACTTTTATTTAATTGGCTTATAAGTGGTTTTTATTAGTAAAGACTATACTGCTTATAGTAGATGTGCAATTCAAACATGTAATTAATTTTAAGACCTTTGAAACTTAACAATTTAAAGTAAAAAGGTACTAAGCAAAACCGTTTCCGTAGGCAATTTTGACCTGAAATGTCAAAAATTGTTGATTATGGATATGTATAAGTCAATTTGATTAAAAAGTGCTCCTAACTTGCCTAGGGTGGTTTTACTTAAGTTACAATCAAAGCAAATGATACTTAGTTCTCATAATAAGGATGCAGCCCAAGTGGGACGTTTTCCATCACTCTTTTGAACTTATGTTTAATTCAATAATAGTACTCCTGTGGAAGACATTCCCTGTGTGCTTCAGCCTGGTGGTTTGTGAAGCTGCACTGTCTTTTCTGTTTTTTTTTATATTTGCTTGTTTATTTTTCCATCTGTCTGTCTATCCACAGTAACTGAGGAACCACCTCTAATTGCTGTTATTAAGGTTATAAAATACTCAGTGTTGCTCTCAGATGGGAATCAAAAGGCAAGAAATATCACTGCCCTCAGGAAAAGCCTGGATACAGAGCAAGGTGTCACCTCAGGGATAAAATTGATGTCCAGCCCCAGGTCCTAAGAGGGTGCTCTTTCCTACTGTAGACTCTGTCTTTCCCCTTCTGAAGTGTAGATCTGTCCCCCATTGCTCTGTCAGTTTGTCACAGTATTTTTTTTTTTCTGATTGCTCTGGGGTTTGAAGTTATACGATGGGCTCTTTCTCCTTGTGAGATAACTTTAATTCTAAAGCTAACAAGGATATCAACCTTTTCAACACTTGCCTAAGAAAAAAATGTTGAGCTGTGTCCCCAGATGTTATTCTGCTCTAGTCTTCATTACTCACTTCCTTTCCTTATCGAGCAAAATCTACCAGAACAAGAATATATTCAAGAGTTCTCTTATGGCTGAAATTTTTCCCTGTGGATTTAGTTAGATACAGTCAACCATGGTGTGAAAATATTACATGGAATATATAGAAAAATAGAATTCACAAATTTTAAAGTGTGCCATTTTAAGCACTATAATTAGATCTCATCTAGCCACACCCTGTTCCACCCAGTAGGTAAACCACAGCTTTGCCCAGGTGTTCCCGCTGTATAAGCAGCACGAAGCTGGTTACTGGTCAGAGAGACTGTCACAGTACCACAGTGCATGCCATCCATTTGTCCTTCTGTAGCATCCTGACACCACATCAGTGTCTACATCATTGTCACTTCATGTTACCGTCTAGGGTTTGTCTCATCTTCCATTCCACAAGAAAGTGTGAGGCATTCCAACTAGACGTTTTGAAAAAGACAATATATTCATATGATATTTACTATAGTATAATGTAATAATCATTCTGCTTTGTCATTAGGTAGTCTTTTACTGCACTGAGTTTATAAAATAAACTTTACCATAGATACTCACATATAGGGACAAACTTAGTATACATAGGGTTTCCTGGCTTCAGGTATTCCCTGGGAATAAGGTCTTGGGAATGTTTCTCTGTGGATGATAGAAATCCATTGTGCATAGTTACATACTTTCTACAGAACCAACTACTTCACTATATTTCCAAGTCTCTATAGAGAATTTCACCTTTCATTCAATCGCTCAGGCCTGGCATGTTGTAATAATATTGTATGTAGATGGTAAGCAGATTCTAACTACCTATGTTTTTCTTATGTCCTTTCTTGGTGCCATATATGACTATATAATTCCCATTTGAGAATTAAAACATCCACTATGAAGTCATTTTCTTCAAATATATTGTAAATCTATCACTAAAACTCTTTAAATTATATAGGTTTATTTGCAGGTCTCTTAACAAAATAAATGTCTTTTCATTGGCTGTTGAATTAGAGTATTTTCATTCATAAGCAAGACCTTTATTTATCTCACGCATGCTAAGCAAGCATTCTGTCACTGACCTACATCCCTAACCCAAACCTTCAGGCTCTAATCATCTACTGCTGTTACTAACACCCTAAACCCCAACCAAAGTCAACCGTGTCCTTTACAGACAGGCTCTGTGTTTCCCTATTATTATTCATTTAGGCACTGTTGCTTCTCACCTCTCTACCTGATAACATACTTGTCCAGGGGCAGAGTCTCCATGAAGCCTTCTTCACTAGGATTTTTACTCTTCCAAATCCCTGTGGCTTTGGGTTTGAGACTCATGGCATCAAGTCTTTTCCTCTCTTGGATGTATTGATTCAAATACCCTGTTAACACTACAGCATCCGAATTATCCCAGGAGAATCATCATGACTTCTCCAGACACTTCTAGCAGTTCCTGATACCCTGGCATGTTCTAGACCCGTGGTTCCCAACCTGTGTGCCATGACTCAGATAAGGGCCAAATGACATTGCCCAGCTCTTGAATAACACAGATATTTACATTGTAATTCATAACAGTAGCAAAACTGCAGTCATGAAGTAGTAAGGAAAATAATGTTATGGTTGGGGTCCCCACAACATGTGAAACTGTATTAAAGAGTCATAGTATCAGGAAGTTTGAGAAACCATTGGACTAGATATTTGTTCATAAATGCAGCTTCTACCACATCCTTCATTGAGACTAAGTGTTAATTTTTGAGGCTTCATTTTATTTAGGTTAAGCAATGCTTTGTTTGACAGTCTCAGGAAAACAATTCTAGCTATTCACTTGTGGGGGGAATGGACTCCAGAAGTAAAGCAAGGAGAAGCTGGAGAACCCGGTATCTGAGACTCACATCAGAGCTCTGTGGGGACTCATGAGTACCCCAACATCCAACCCAGAGATGAGTCCCACAGTTTAATGCCCTGATCCTTGGTCTTAGGAATGTGTCATTAAATGAGACCAGAGTTTGTTGTAAGGTTTACCTTGGATATGAACTTCCTGTACTTAGAAAATGATGCCCCAGGTATGGAAGTTCGTCATGTTGAAAACTTGGACTGGAAATCAACAGCACTAATAAGTAGCCTTGACACTAAGATCTCTGCCCTACAGCCCTTCTGCTATCGTTCCCAATTTTCCACCAAAGTGAGTCACAGAAACCATAATTCCTTCAGAATCCCTAAAAAAAAATCATAGAAACTAGAACCCTTCTCATCAAGTAAGCTATAGAGTCTCTAATATTCCTTTAACCATTCCTTGACCTTCTGAGTAGGTGCCAGGCAAAAAGAACCTTCCAACCAACCTTGTCTGATTACTAAGCTCTCCTTCTAGAAGGTGCACTGCTCCTATTGGAGGGAAAGGGGATAGAAATAAAGGTCTAGAAGATTTTGCAGTGACTGGCTTTGGTAAATGTGTGCTATACTACATCAAATCTCTTTGTCCAAACTAATTTTAATCATAAAAACTAGAAAGTTTGTGGAGCACAAAAGATGTCTCATCACTTAAGGAGCACTTGTTGCTCTTGTGGAGGGTCTGAATTTGGTTCCTAGCATTCACATGGTGGCTCACAACGATCTGAAACTTCAGTTCTAGGACATCTGATATCATTTTCTGAACTCTTTGGGTACCAGGTAAGTATGTGGTATAAATACATGTAGGCAAAACCCTCATATACAAAAATAAAATACAAATAATAAAATAAAATAATAAAAACAAACAAAATGGCTTAAAAAGAATAGACAGTTTCTTCTAGCTCTTCAATCTGTTCCTATTAAAACAAGGACCACATAAATTGACTATGCATTTTTCGTTGTTTTTGATTTGATTTTTGTTACAGGAGTGTTTCCTGTAACCATCATGAAGGTTGAAGAAAGACATGGCCACTTTCCATTCAAAACTTTTACTTGGAAAGTGAAAAAAATGGAAGTCTCGTTAGAGACCATAGGGAGAATTAACTCCCTGATGAACATGCTTCCACATGTACAGAGGGAAAGAGCTGGAGTGGCTAGGTTGGTTTTGAAGAGCCCAGTGCCATACAGACCTTCCCAACATAATCAATCTTTCACAAATAAATTGTATGCTTTTAGTTGATTCCCTTCTGTGAGCCAACCTCACATCTGCAGTAGGCATTTTAGATACAGTAATACATTTAAGCTTCACAAATTTATTTACAGTCTGCATGTCTTTCCCATGCTCTAAGCGATGAGACTGAATCTCGGGGAGATAAAGAAACTAATGAAGTGTTGTGATCAGGTTCTGGAAACAACCTCAGAGAGAACCCCAAAGTAGAGTGGTGACAAGGGTGGGTATACTTTATTCATCCCTGTGAAATGGACAGAGCGCAGGTGTCATAGTTCTGTAGACAGCCCCAGATGAACAACAGACCTTAAGTGCAATTGGTCCCAAATCCAATTAGGTCTCTCTCTATAAACCATACTTTGAGTTGTTCTTTTAACTTTGCTGTAAAAAACATTTTCAAACACACATAAAAATGCATGATTCTTAACTATTGGGGAATGAAGAAGTGATTCATATGTTTGTATGAAAACTTAAGTTAATGTCAACTTTTGGTAAACCTTAGTTTAGCTGGTGGACGGTCAACAGGTAACATTTGACTGTCTGATATGAGGAAATTTTTATCATTTTTTTCTCTATATGACTACTTCATGTGAAATATAGTTTAAAGAAAAATTATTTAATTCTCTGATTTATCACCTTCAGATGAGCAAAATAAAGCTTCCTGAAAAACCAACAGTATTTTATCCAACCAAAACAAAAAATTATGTCTGTGGTCATTTAATTATTATAATATATGTGGGTGTACAAGGCATAAAATTTTTAATGTTGTTAAACCAAAAGGGTTTAAAATTTAGTTGGCACTAAAATATTCTCTAAAATGTAATTATCTTTTATTATTTATAAAACAAATCATGGGAAATTAAATGTCAACCAGATTTTGTCTCTATGAAAGTATAAATTCCTTATTAAGAAGGCACAAAATCCTTTTATGTGTTTAATGATTTAGCTGTAATAAAACTCAATTGAATAAATTGCCCGTTTTTATGTTTTCTTATGAAAATGGTTTTATTAAGAATAGTTAAGCTCTTCTATGTGAAGTCGTGGTAAGAAATGTTTATACATTTAAACAAAATAAAGCACTTTTATATTTGAGTCCTTATTTCCAATTTCACACTTTTTTAGAAAAACATTGCACTCTGTCTTAACATAACCTTGTATCTTACAACTATTCTTTTTTTTTTAAATATCAGTTTTTTATTGGGCTTATTAGAGATTTGAAGTTTTATATTTTCTGAGCATCAATGTAACACGATTAATGAAAATGCAGAGACAGAAACTGGGGTTCTACCTGAAGGTCAGAAAAGCAAAACAGCCAGCCATTGGCTCTTACCTCTACCTTGGTCCAAAATGGCAATCCTGTCTCCAGGAATCGCAGAATGAGACTGAGACTGAGAGCTGTCTCCTCCCGTCTTATATTCCTCTCTAGTTCTGGGATTAGAACTAGGTTAGGGTGTGCACCATGACCGCATGATTTCTATGACAAACTAGTGTGGCTACTGGCATTAAAGGTGTGGGTCATTGCTGCCTTGTCTGTAAGGCTAGCAAGTGGGGCTGTCTTACTTTACTTTTTCCTTGGGCAAGTTTTATTTATTAAAACACAACTGAGATGCCATAAGACATCAATTTCAAATTGACAATCAAATTATGTGGCATGCTTCTGCCTGTCTCTTACTGTTGTTGTTGCCTTTGATTCTGTTTTATTTTCTTGCTACTTGTATGCATAGAGTCTCATCTATTCTTCAATTCTTTTTTGGCCTGTTTGGGGTTGGTAAAGAGTTCTTAGTATTGCAATTTTATGCTTTTAAATATATTTTTTATTATATGTGTAAATGTTTTGTTGCAAGGATGTCTGTGAACTACAAATGTGCCTGGTATCTGGTGAATTGGCATAAAATTGGTTACATTGTAACTGTACAACTTCTGGCTAGTGAATTTCATCCCTAAGTTTACCTCTGAACCAGGAAAAAAATATAAACAAATGAATAACCATAGGAGAGTGATAAAGGCTTAAAATGCCATAGAGCACAAAACCCTCTTGGCATATATTAGTCACTTAAAAAAGGGTAGTGATTAATTTCCTCCATAGTGTTTTTTGATAATCAGATGATTGCCTTAGCCAATGCTCAGGTTTTACATTGTCTAGAGCCTCCTAGGCTCATAGGTTGAAAGATGTGATTTCATTCGTTTATTTAAGGGCCTTTAGTGCATACTTCTAACCAATCTTTATAAAACATGAAGAGGATGCCATTTCCCTGCTGAAAGTCTGCACAGATGGACTGTCAAGAATAAAGTCTCAAGTAAATAGCCTGGCTTCACATTCATCAGATAAGCATATCTCTTCCAGATGCCAGGCAATAACTGAAGTTCAAGGCCTCTCATTTCTAAGAAGGGTTGGCTCCTCATTCCCTGATCAAATGACTAAGCAGGTGAAACAAGGATAGCTCCTGAGCTTATCAGTGTATTGGAACATACTCGAAATGAGATGAAGACAAAAATAAATTAAAGGAAAATGAAATTGTAGGCAGAATAAGTAAAATAAAATTACTGGAGAGCAGAATAGGAAGATACCAGAAGTACACGGCCACTGAGGAACTCATTCATTTCAACCAGGCAGTCTCCCTCCAAGGAGGCTCAGATATCTTCAATGCTCTCACGTTGTCTTCTATGAAACAAAGGGCTGTTCATTCCAGCAGAACCTCTGGCAGCCAGTGGCCTTGAGGAGAATGCTCAGTTTGCATGGTTGGAGACCCTGTAGGCTGTATCTTCAATGACAATGTGAAGGTGCCTGTATTTATATCCCAGAGGGTTATTTTCCTGTCACAAGCTAATTTTAGAAGGACATGGGCTTTCTTATTTTCATATTGGTGCACAATTGCCCAAGTTTTTCTTTGTCAGCCATTTGGCTATAATACGACATGTGTTTCAAGAGAATGTTCAAAATGGAGTCAGTGCTGGTAGGGAATAGTCACTGTATTCATAACTCAAAGACCAATTTACTTTAACTAGTAAAAGTCATCACACAACAAAACACATACCAAAGCAACTAGAATCATTCTGCTGGCCAACCAGCACAGCCTACAGAACTCATGATTTGAAATCTAGTCAGTGTCTAGGGTCCTGGAGAGCTCCTTTCACCCCTCAGACACATCTGAGCATAATACTCAGGTTTCTCTTGTCTTTCAAAATCAATTAACTGTTCCTTTTTCTATGCTCTCATATAACGGATAATGTATGGGCTGGGCTGAGAACAAGGTATTTAGGAATTTTGCCAGTCAAACAGATGAAATCAGCATACCAAATACATCCTAAGATATATGTTTCCAGACAGAAGGAAGAATTGTGCCTCTCACCAAGCTGTGGTTGACCTCCTAAGCAGGACATTTAAGACATATACTGTGTTTTCTTACAACCTAATGAAAGGCTCAGTCATTTCCACTATAATTCTGGTTCTTAACCTGTGAAATTGTTTCACAACAATTAATATATTACAGAACACTTTCAGCATAAATAAAATTTAAACTTGCTCTTTACAAAATTGCATCCATAGGGAACATTAAGATGATGCATAAAACTGCAGTCTCATGAATCTGGGTATGAAGAATTCATAAAACACTATAACACAGTTTCATTATATTTCAAATACTGGGACCACTATAGTAATTACCCTGTAGGGTAAAGTTTTACAATTCTTTTGCTTTGTGAAATTTTATATTTAGAACACAAAAGAGCACTTAACATCTCTAATCAATTTAAAGAACCTTATCCAATGCGTCAGGTAGTGTTTTTAAAGAGAAAGTCCTCTCTAGCTCCACAGAACTTATAGAAATAATCAAATATTCCTTTTGCTGTTAGTAGTGTCTGGTTTGGTGGTTTTATTAAAGATAAATACAACTCTCAAAGCCTTCAGATGATGGGCAACGTTCTCAATGAAGACAGGAGAAAAGGAAGGGAACCTCCAGTCATGACTGGAGATAGCCAAGCAAACAAACACTACCCACTGGCTCATACTCTCATCTTGGATGAAATAAGTTTTACATCATCTTAATCTTAAACATCTCCCAAAGGACTGTGTGTTGAAAGTTCCCAACAATGGTTCCAATGGGAAGAGGTGGAACCTCCTTGAAATAGGGCCTCCGGGGAAGTCATTAAGTCTCTGAGCACATCCCTTCTTCACACCCATTTGCTCCTTGGCAGTTCTGTGGGTGACTTAACGCTGCTGTGCTTTCGTTCTACGGTGCTTCCCGCAGGTCTACAGCACAGGGGCAACTCACTGTGGACCAAAGCCTCCAGACTGAGCACACACATTTTTTTTCTTTGTATGGCGATCACTTCTAGTACTTGTTATAGTGACAGAGAGGTGACAAATACAGCTCTTGATGTTGTTAGCTTGTTTGTTTTTTGAGAAGTTACTCCATAGAACCTTTCTCAGAGGGAAAACATGCATGCTTGAGGATGTCTCAATTTATCTCGTTTTCCTATGTCAAGCCCCAAATTTTCTTCTTTTGTCTTTTAAGAAGCCCTCACATCTTAGCTAAACACTCCACCTCTGAAATATACCCTGAGCCCATGCTGTGCTGTTTAACTATACAGTTTTGTGCCATGGGAATGGTTTTTAGAAGTCTGTATGACCCATTAGAGTAAAGCTGATTGTACTACTGCTATCTATAAGGCAGGTGTCAGGACTGCTACACAATTCCCTGAGCATCCTGTGTGGTGGCATAGAAACACACACACGCACACACACACAAACATGAGAAGTCAAGTTCTCTTAATAAATTTAGGGTTTGACGTATTAAACAACCTTTCACTTGTTGAAGTTTAATAATACGGTAATTTATTGACCCCGAGGGGCTTCTTCTCCCAGAATTGGTCAGTTTTTAGAAAGAGTATACACTTCACCTGTGAGTATACTTTTCAATTCAAAATAACCAATCAAAATCCCACACACTATTGGACAGGCTTTTTTCCTGTTTTTGCCAGAATTATTCAAGCTGGCCAGTCTCAAGTCCGCATACCTTGTTTTGTCTGTGCCTTATAATGGGAGCCTCCACAAAGGTGCCACAGTCCAGCTTTCCTTCTTGCTCTGTGGTCTGAGCTGTCCTGCACCACACTTTCTAGACACACACCTGTGTTGTGCTGTGCAGGCTTTTGGGGGGAAACTTCCGAGAAATGGGCTCTATTTCCTTGTGGCAATGATCTCTTTACCTTTTGGCCTTATCATACTTGAACTTTTCCATAAACAGGATCTGTCTTAAAATATGTGCTTACTTTAAAATATAGGTAAAGTTTAACCGAAGTTTCTTTACATTTTCTGATTGTAAAGGGTATTACAAAAGGTCTGTTTGTACAGTTAGTGTTGGATTTCATATGATTGAACATGACAGGCCTTGAACTTGACTATGTCATGGAAATTGTTAGACATTCCAAAGTCTTTCTGCTTCAAATTCAGACAAATGGCATGCATTTTCTTTCCCTTAAAGTGACTCTGCCCTGACTCCATGGTCAAACTTACAACAGGATATTAATTTGGTCTCAAATGCAGTGTTTCAATAAGGAGAGACTATGATTAACAAGTAATATGAAGTTCTTATTGTCTTGGGAAATAAAATTTTCAAATAAAATTAAAATCACTAGTCTTGAAGACTTAGTTTGTATGTCTTGCCCCCAAACCTGATAATCAATGTCCAAAATAAAATCTCTCAGTTGAGAGTCAGCATTGAACCTTGTTGAATGAGGTACCTGTTTGAACATTCTAGATTAGCATTTCAGTTTAACATTTTTCTTCCAATCTTTTACAGCACTTCATTGCTTTTAAGCCATTCAGCTCTGTTGTTAGGGTGTCTTGTTAATTTGTTCTTTACATATTCTTTTTAACATCTTGCCATCCCTCTGTACCAAGCGTATAATCCCTGGAACCCAGTAGACAACCAGTAATTATTAACACAGAATTCCCTGTCCCTCTTCAGTGACTGTTATTCTTCCAAACTTCCCAGGAGTGAGCTCATTAGATCTGAGTCAGCTGCAGAAAAGATATCCCAATAGTGCATCATTTCTCTGCAATGTAATGGTAAGACAGCAAGCTCTTGAGTGTGCAGTCTCAGTCCTCTGAGACATGATGTCATGTGGTCTTCAGAGCTGTGGGCATGACTAGTGAACATTTATTTGACCTGTCCCCTTCCTCTGAATTCACTGAATGGCAGAATGTCCATAATCAGTCCCCAAAATCCAAAGGAAATCAATGAATGCTGGGATTGCAGTTCAAGTTCAAAGTCTTCTTACTGTTAGTCACTTGTTGTTGGTATGGTTCAAATATTTATTGTCTTTGAATAATTATAGTTCGTTCTGTTCATTCACAGACTCTAGAATTAAATTCTGCCAATTGTTAGACTTAGAGAAGATACTTCCCACGAGGATGTTTTTAAACATCTCAAAAGTGAGTGGGTATTATGATGTTTGTTGTTACTTTAAAATCCAATCTTGCTATAGAGCACAGTTCTTACATATCATATCCTAAAAAAGTGTGGGGGAGGTTCATTGAATAGCAATCCTGGGACATAATCCCATGATATAATGTCTGTTTTAGAGTAAGCTAGAGAGAAAAGTGCCAAAAGTCTAGGGGAATTTAGCATATTCGTTGTGATATCATTCAATAGAATAATTTACTTCTGATATACGAGGAGAAGAATTGGGACCGTGTTAGTTTGGAAAAGGTGTTGTTGAATCATATCCTGCGTGAGGGGCAAGGCTTGGGTGGTTCATATCACTGTGGTACCTGTGAGCTCAACTGCCTCGTGCCACAGTCTCATCCTCTCACCTTCTCTTCCAGTGATGGCTTCTGTTGGGTTTGTTTGCAGCAGCTGTGCAATAGTATCCCTTCTCTCAGAATTATAGATAACAATCTAATAGGACTGTTAGTGATTTACAATAACTTTATTGACATATGTAACCATACTTTAAATAGACCTTAAAAATATCCCTATGTAGAGGGGGTGGAAAGATTATAGGAGCCAGAGGAATAAGGAGTTTGTTCTGAGCAATACCCGTAAAGGCTCACCAGCATGACTGCTTAAATATGATCTGAAATGGACAATAGAAGACAGACCAAAGTGGGGTATGTATGGACAGGGAAACACCATGAAGCCTCAATCCTACAAAAGAACTATGGGCAACCGAGGAAAGCTGGGAGTGAGAGAAATAGTCTTCCCCAGGGATGAGCACACCAATGAGTTATCCAAAACCAATGGTCAGCCCTGAAAAAGAGGATACACACAACATGATGCAGATTGAGAAGGTTACATTTAGGAATATATGTGTATATATGTATACATATATGTATCTAACAACAATTAATGAAAAAACAGGCAAAAATTTGAAAAAGAGCAAGGAGAAATATAGAAAGGTTTGGAGGGAGGAAAGGGAAGGGGAAAATGATATGATTATAGTGTAATATCAAAAAATACAAGAAATAATTTTTAAAATAGAAAGTAAAAGCATCAATAAAGATGCAAGAACACACACAAAACTGTTTCTATGCTAAATTACATGCTATTTTAAATTTTATATACAATGAATTATATATGATTTTACACTATATAATATACATGCATATAAAATATGCATATTATTTTTATAGTATATTATTTGTTGCATGTTGATATATGTAATGCATATAATGGTTAATATTTAATACACATTTTAGAATATATAGTCTGGAAAATTCCGCATGCAATATAGTATTTATTTTTCTAGAATTCCAGAATAGCAAAATATATTTGGTAAAACAAACATTTCTATCAGCTCACTTTCAAAAGCTTGCTGAGTATTCACCCCTAGACTAAATGCTAAAAGGGAATATAAAGTAATTTCATTTTAGTGGGAGACACTGCAAAGTTTCCAAGCCTGAACAGTTGCAACCTTGTCTATAGACATGCACAAAACCATATGTTCAGGTCCAATTATAAATTCTGAAAGCTCAGACTCGGGATATTAATAAAAGCATGTCAAGATTTCCTGCTAAGAGACTGAGTAGGACGGGTATGCAGACAAGCGAAACGAGGTGAGGCAGCCTAGTGAGATGAGAAACCATCCCTCACCCAGTTCTCCCCCTGGATAGGACAGGCACTTTCAGTACTTTAGCAACAACAAAAATATCCCACAATAATTCAACATAATATATGCCAATGTAAAGGTAAGTGCTGACAACCAGCAGTACCTGACAATATTTGTTAATATGCTTAGGAAAATTGAATTGAAACTGTATAGCTGAGGATGATGTAATCATCTAGTCTCCGTGTGACAGATTCCTAAAGGTGAGTGTTGACTCACTCACACTGGCCAGTGTGATTCTGGCTGCTCATAGGGTCCTGAATTTTTCAGGATCAGCACGAAACAGGTGGTTCTCAAAGCAGGAATGTAGGAGCATATAGCCGAGCTCCCATTCCTAAAAATGATTAAATGTAAGAAGGGTGGAAAGATGAAAGCCCACTCTCAGGAAACCAAAGAACCTGCCAACTCCACAGCAGACCCCAGGGGTGCAAAAGAAGCAGAAATTATGAGGGAAGGTGGAGATTATAGATGCAGGTTTTAATTCAGGCAAGAATGTTTGAGTGTCATTTTTGAGAAATTGACTTTATCTCTCTAAGATTACCTTTCGGTAAAACATAGGAAATCGGAATACATGTTTTGTAAATCTTTTGGTAATAAAATCTTTAGATAATTTTTGCAGTTCTGACATATAATAAACCTTGTCAAACAGATGGTATTTTCAGTATTATACCTGACCTAACTTTGAGGTATTAGAGCTAAAGAAGAGGTGGATGATAAAGGGGTGAGCAGAGGTGTGAGGTGAGGGAGGGATAAAGGTGTGAGCAGAGGCTAGAGAGACTAGGGAGGCAGGCGAGTGTTAATTGTTGATAGTGCAGAAGATGAAAGACGAGAACCAACAACTACAGGATTCAGGGTCTGACTGCGGGGCCAATAATGACTTGAAGGAGACACAAGATGCTGGGAGTGTCTAGAAAATGTTAATTACTAATAATAAATTAATTACTTTTGAATGAATGGCTGTACCTGATGCCTGTCACTGTCACCCCGAGGAAAAAGACAAGTAAGTTAGCATTGGTTTCCCAGAAGAATATGGACACAATAAGGGGAATATTTTCTAGTGTAGGTGGTTCATTTCTCCTTCTTCTGCCTTGTTGAAACTTTGCTATTCAGCACTGTTCCCTTGTTCACAGGATACTGTACACATTGCCAACTCTTCTTGGCACACTGTTCCCTAGTTCACAAGATGCTGTACCATCGCAGAGCCCATTCTTCTTGGCACCATGGATATAGGAGTGTAGATCTCTACTGCTGAAGTTACAACTGCTGAACATGGGCATGGCTTCTCTCTAAAATAAACAGTGATCAGATGAAGGAGTGATGGAGATGAGGCTTACCATTGCAGCTGCAAAGAAAAGATGGCCTGAGAATTCACATCTGTGATCCCACACTGCGGTGATGGTGCCACTTAAAGTTTCGCAAACGTTTAAACTATTTTGATTTGTGAGCAAATGACACTCTTGGTTCCTAACGCTTCTTTAAGGGAGTGGATAAAGACACAGGCTGCTCTTGCAGTGGACCCAGGCTCAGTTCCCAGCATGGACATGGTGACTCACAACTGCCTACAATTCCAGATCCAGGGAATCCCATGTTCTGTTCTGTTCTCAGTGGGCACAAGGCACACACATGGTGCAGAAATACATGCAGAGAAAACACACATATAACCTTAAATAAATAATTCCTTTTAAAAGGCCACTTAACATTTGTCAGATTCACACATGGGTCTTATGTTATTTCAAGGGGTTGTCAGATAGAGGGTCCCAATAAGGTAAAGATATGATTCAGTGCCTTGGGGAAATCTGGATTTCGAAAAGTAAAAAGTAAAGAAATAGTAACTTAATTTTGATGGTGAAAGAAGTGAGGTTCTTGTACTTTGTATTATAAGTTATGATTTGTGACTATTTTTGGTTTTGTGTAATTGAGACAGGGTGTTACTTATTCTAAATTAATTGGCTTAAGTGTGAGAGTTAAGTCATGTGTTGTATTTCCATTTTGGCTTATGTCTGTGCATGTGTGCCAGGTAACATCTGTTGATAAGTCATCCCTGCTCATAGAACGTGTTGAGCTATTCTATAGAATTTCACTGAATATACCTCTGTGGGTTACCCTACAGATTGTTCTTTTAATTCCATCAATCCCTGTATCATTCCTGATGATAAAATAGGTCATCAATTTATCATAAAATTTCTCAGCATTTCTGTCACTTCCTGTGTCCCACGTTGGTATATGAGGAATCTTGTTAGGGTGATGGCCAAGGACACGATATCTGATGGTGGATAGATAGGATTGACAAGTCTGTTAGTTACTCATACAGCCTACAGGGTCCATATAACAGGTAACAAAGATTCTTCGTCTGCCAAAACTTTAGGGAGTTTCTGAGTCTTCCGCCAGGCCTGTCTGTATATTTCCTCATATGGTAAAGTTTAAATAAAGAAGCCTGTTAGTGTACTTTATCAGGAAAGCCTATCCTTGACACCTGATGCTCTTCTTAGCTGATTAAACTCTTCCTAAAATCTTCCACCATCCCGAGATGGTGACTGATCATTTTAGTCAGACTTCGGCAAGAACCCTGTTATGCGGGTGTGATGGTGAATCTTAGCTGTCAATTAGAACAAAAAGAGAAAGGTCCAGGAGATTAGTGATGCTGGACTCTGCCTTAGTGTGTACATGTGTGTGTCGGGAAGGGGGCATTTCCAGGGTTGATTAGGTAATGAGTACTCTGATCCAATGAAAGGGTTCATCATTTGATGTATGTGAAATATGATGGCATCATTGGGAGGTGCTGGGATGTGGCAGCGGGGGCCTAGATGAAGAAGGTGGGTTTCTGGGTGTGTGTGTCCCTGTAGCTGTAACTTGCCCAGGTCCATTTCTGCATTTCCCTTTCTTTACTTCCTATCTACCATGAGATGAACATCCATCTCCAGAAACTCCTACCTCTGAGAGTCTCCAAGGCATCATGGAACCCTGAAACCCTAAACCAAAACTTTTTCCCTGTCCCTTTTAGATGTTTTGGTCAATACTGCAAACGTTAACTAACTCACTAGTAACTTAACCAGCATTTGCTGTAGATATTATGATACACATATGAAACTTACCATAGTCCATACTGTCACCACCTTAAATGCATGGAAATATTCTATTTATATAATTTACTTTTCTTTCTAAGTACAAAATTAACTTGAATGTCTGTTCTCATTATTCCTGTTCCAATAATTATATATGATTTCTCATCTTTTGAGAGGCATAGTGTGTGCTGGGCATTCACACCTCCGCTTGCCATATTATTCTTTCTTCTTCCCTCAACTTCTAGATTCCCTATTTTATCTTTCCTTTATGAGGAAGAATTTTATTGGGATTCAATACTTAAACCTAGGTTTCCTATGGATAAGATTTTTTTCGTGTTCCTTCTTCTGATAACACCCTTATTTCCTCAACATGCCTGAAGGACAATTTCTTGGATATGGTGTTTGGAGTTAGCAGGTCTCATCCCTAGCTTGGAAAAGGTGCTGCTTACCCAGGGCTCTGAGATTTTGGATAAAAAGTCCACTGTCACTGTAAATAATGGTTTACCTGGATGTTACTAGCAATTGATAGTTATGCTTATTCAAGTTATATGGTTTTCATGGTTTTTAGTAAGATGAATAATTGATAAATATATCTTGCACATTTTACACTGTTATATTAGACAATTTTTGAGTCTTTCATCAATGTTTTATTTTAGCAGTTACCATCCTACTTAAAGCTGTGGTTCTGGCTGTAGTTAATGTTCCCAAACTCCGCTTATTGGAGTTTTTTTTTATTTATTAATTATTTATTAATGATTTCTGCCTCCTCCCCGCCACCGCCTCCCATTTCCCTCCCCCTCCCCCTGTCATGTCCCCCTCCCTCGTCAGCCCAAAGAGCATTCAGGGTTCCCTGCCCTGTGGGAAGTCCAAGGACCACCCACCTCCATCCAGTATCTAGCCATAAATAAAGGACATTGAGCCTATAATTCGTGATCCTAAAGACACTTATTGGAGTTTTATGTGCTTATTGGTTCCCCTATAACTCTTAATGGGTCCTGCTGGCATTATCTGACAGATAGTGTGCATCCCCTAAGACCTGTGTGCCCAGACTCCTTATGCAGTAGGGTCAGGCCCGTGGCAATGAACTTCTTTGCTTGGTTAATATTCTGTTTGTGACTTCTCTCTGCTAGGGGCCTCTACTGACTGAGTTAAGAAAGGGAGTCTTAGCTCTGGGGGAACAAACGGGCATTCAGGGCCATGTCACTGATCATGGTGAGGTTTTCTTGCAGGTGACACCTTACTGAGCCACATCTGTCAATGAGAAAGAGGGATCTCATGCCTGTCAAGAAAAAAGAAACTCCCCCAATTTATATTAGCAACATTGCAGGTGGAGTCTCCTTGCCACCAGAGATGGCTGTGCATATTTTTGTTGGAGGTTTCTTCCTTAGTTCAGGAAGGAACAACAATATCCTAGCTGCCTGGACCATTGTCTATATTGTCTACTAGAAAACATAGGCTCTAAGTCACTTTCTTTTGCTGAAGGTGAGAGAATAAAATGCAACTGTGTCTTTCCTTGAGTTCTTAGATCACAAGACAGCATCCCACTTTGGCTTCTAATTCCTTATTACTGTACTCATCTGAGAAAAAAACAGTACCAGATAAAAAAGGTCTGTATCATTTTATATTTACCAGAAGTCATAAGCCAACAGAAAGCATGTTTTTATGCCTAAGGATGTAGCTCCTTCACAAGTAGATGACTATTTTCTATGCCTGCTTCTATTTCAAGGGTCTATTCTTCTTCCTGACTCTGTTTTGATTAGCCATACTTGTCCCTGATCTTCATCGCTGTAAGTCAGACCTTTGCTCTACAAAATAACAAGTTACAGTTTAAATATATTTTTCCTGTTGCTGTGGCAGCTACTTGTCTATATTCATTCAGCTAATATGTGCCTGAGCAAATTAAATTGTCTACTGGCTCATTTTTCCATCTATAAAAATAGGAAGACTCACTGAAAAATCTGTCTCTCAAATCTGTTACTAAATAAAACACTGATGACATGAAAAACAAAAAACCTAGCAAATGAGAGAGACGTTTTAGCCAAGATTCTCCTGAGGTTTTTGAATCAGAGATTTCTTCAAGTTCACCAAATCAATGAGTCCTCATAATACCTTACCATGCAATTTTTAAATTTGGCCCTTGAATTCTATCTGCGATTTTTAAATCTTACCTTTTGTTATTCTATCTGTTGATTGATGCATTATATTAGGTGAAAACAAATGCTTGAAATACAGTAACAGGTGCACAATACACTGTGTGTGTGTTAATGTGTGTTTGTGTGCCTGCGTGTGATCTTTTAAGATATATTATTAGAACAAAATCATGGTCAAAGGCATAAGCATATATACCCTAGAAGTGCTAATGCTACATTGATTATTATATACTTTGTTATATCCAAGGTCCAAAGAAAACTCAATGTATATGCTCAATTCATAACAAGAGGCATTAGGAAAAACTTAAAAGTTGTATTTTCTATGAAATGAATTCTAATTAATAGGAAAGTATATTTAGTCAATGATATCAAAGACTGGCTGGTGTGCAGACACTCTCTGCACATCATACATTAGATATATACATATAGAAACAGACACACACATACATATATATATATATACACTGCTTATGTAATATGCAATGCTGTATATGTAATCTATAATACTGTATATGTTATACATATAATATATTATATAATATACTGCATATTATATGATACTTTGTACATATAATACTGTATATATAATATATAATACACACACTTATACTGTCTAGTGGGTGGTACCATTCCTGGTGCTGGTGGTGCTATATAAAAGTAAGCTGAGCAAGCCTGTAAGTAATATATCTCCATGGTCTCTGAATCAGGTACTGCCTTTGGGATTCTGCCCTGTTTACATTCTTGTCCTGACTTCTTTCAGTGATGGATAACAATAGGGAAGTGTAAGCCAAATAAATCCTTTCTTTCCCAACTTGCTTTTTGGTCATGGTGTTTTGTCTCATCCATAGAAACCCTAACCAGAACAACAGTCTACACAGTATCTATAAACTAAAGGAAAGGTTATTATTGGGTGACTTAGGAGGTACCATTTGAGCTTTGGTTGACTCATGGATCTCAAATGGAAGTGAGGGAGGATTTTATTTGGGTAGTTATTTGATAAAAGTGCAGAGGAGAATTTTTAGGAATACTAACCACGACCACCTGGTTTAGTTGGTAAACTGGAGTAAGTGTTACTTCGCTCTATGATAGTGAAGAAGAGGGAAAGGCAGAAACATTATCTAGTCGTAGATAAAAAAAAGCTAATGGGTACTGAAAGACCCTACAGGCCCCCTCCTCAAAACCCGCAGCTAGCATGCTCTCGGGGGAACGTCCTGTTTGCTTTTAAAAAAATTCTCCGGGCGGTGGTGGCGCACGCCTTTAATCCCAGCACTCGGGAGGCAGAGGCAGGCGGATCTCTGTGAGTTCGAGACCAGCCTGGTCTACAAGAGCTAGTTCCAGGACAGGCTCCAAAAACCACAGAGAAACCCTGTCTCAAAAAAAAAAAAAACCAAAAAAAAAAAAAATCTCCGGATCAGCAGCCAGCCTGCTCTCATAAGAACATCCCACGTGCTTGAGAGAGCAGGATGTCTATGAGATAGAAAGACTGCAGGGCAGGATGTCAATAAGATAGGACATCAACAAAGCAGGTTGACTGCAAAACAGGATATCTATGAGATAGGAACCGTCATGCCCCCCACCTCATTCCGATAACCATGCTTTTGCTTCTGTAAGCTTGCTTTTTACTGACACCCTGCCTCATTCCGATCGACCGATAACCACACTTTTGCTTCTGTAAACTTGCTTTTTGCTCTTCCCTATAAAAAGCCCGCTCTCCAGTTGGCAGGTGCGCAAGTCCTCCGAAAGACTTTGCTGCCCGCAGGTACCTGTGTTTACTCAATAAACCTCTTGCTAATTGCATCCTGTGGTCTGGACTCGGAATGTCCTAGTTCTGGGGACTTCATTGGAGGAAAAGGTCCTCTGTGAGGGTCTTTCAGGTAGAAATTGAGGACTTGGTCGTTCTTCTCCCTTGTTTTCCTAAGACTACCCATGCTGCCTTCTATCAGAAACTGGAAAAACGTAAGTGATGATTCATGCCTGTAATCCAAGCAACCCAGATGTAGAGGTTGAGAGACTGCATGCTTGAGGCCAACCTGGGCTATAGCGTAAGGCCCTATCCTCAGCAATACAAGGCAAACCAGCTCACCAATAACAGCAGAAGCACCAGCAATAGCAAAAGAAGAAGAAAAGTAAAAGAAAGTACTTAACCACTGACTTAAACTACCCAGAAAAAAGCCCTCATTCTTCTGTTCTAGTAGCCAACAAAACATGCAATCTACTTATTTTGATATGTGTTTGAAGAATGCCTATAGTTAATGAGCTACCCAATACCTTTCTGATATACACAGAATTGCATTCAGGTTTGCCTCTGTTTACCCTTTGAATAGTACAAATGATTCTATTTAGTAAGGAAGGAAATAAATGCATATCTTCATAGAATGAAACACAAATGTAATATTGGGTCTTTTATTTTATTAATCTAAATTCCATCTTTCTCTCAACTTGGCAAACTGACCCACCAACACAACACAAAAACAGGTGGTTTTGGCAGAAGCTTTTTATTCTAGCACTCAAGGGGCAGAAACCCTGTTTCAAAAAAAATCAAAAAAGAAAGGAAGGAAGAATGAAAGAGAAGAAAAGAGAAAAAGAATTGATTTAAATCTAGGGGCGGTTGCACATGCCATCAATCCCAACAATCAGAAGGCAGAGACAGACGGATCTCTGTGAGTTCGAGGCTAACCTGGTCTATAAGGGTTAATTCCAGGAAAGCTAGGACTGTAACACAGAGAAACCCTGTCTCAAAAGAAAAAAGAAAGAAAGAAAGAAAGAAAGAAAGAAAGAAAGAAAGAAAGAAAGAAAGAAGGAAAGAAGGAAAAGAAAAATAAAAAAGACTTGGTTTTACTCCTAGGTCATCGCCTAAGGAATCCAACTTCTCTGGAAGGAAGCACCTATAGAAGGAGCATAAAGCAACATTTGGATTTTTCCCTTTCATTACTTTTAAAAGATACTAATCTCAAAAATCTCCATAAACCAGTAGCTAAGAAGAGAAATGAGTTCGATTCTTGGTGCTTGAAGTCTCGGAGTCCATATCCATCAGTTTAGCGCCAGCTCCAAGAGGAGCTAGACTAATCTGAGCACTGCGAATTGTGTCTTTCCTGCCTCCTGGTGTCTGGCCTCCTGCCCCTTTCTCTCATTTCATTCCTCTTTTAGTCCTTTCATGCTATTCGGTACTTAGGATGCTCTGCGTGCTTTTTAAAAATTAGAATGCTTTTATTTGACCAAAGAAATCAATACTATTATCATTCCAAAGAGTAATCTATGTAAAAATGATGATGTTTTAGGTCTGGCTGAGTCTTCAAAATCCAATATGTAATTTTTATATTTAAGCACATCTCAATCTTAAAATTATTTTTGGTTGGACATCCTCGATCTATTCTTAGACTTTATAATATTTGCAGTTGAAAAGATTATTGAAATATTCAAGTTGTTCCAAACATGCCTTAAAGATTTCCAAAGAAAGGAAGCAAATACCATTGAAAGTTAAATTTAACCTAATTAAAATAAGTCAAATAACACAGTTCTACTGTGTTAGTTTCTGGTTACTGCCCTACTGTAGAGATGGGCCAGGTTGTTTTTTCTGTCACCGACTGGAAGGCATTTAAGCTGTTTCTAGTTTGGGTGATTTTATTAAAGCTGCTACAAATAGTTACATCTAGGTTGTTGTGTGAGTCTTGTAATGCCCAGCCACGACAAGCCCAGGAGAGGCCTGAGTTTCAGATTACCTGATTCGAAGAAAGACCACAAACTGAGATCATCCAGGGGCCTACCCTGCAAGGGGCAAGTACCTACATTCCAAAAGGAAATTCCTAACATTCCAACCATTAAAGATAGGATCACCTGATGTCTCTTGGCCCAGCACACATCCATTCCCTTTCACCAAGACACCCTTAGACAAATGTCAGCCTATCAGGGGTCCTGATCACTAAGAACCTGTTGATGGTAGGAGCCCAGGCACAGGCAGGGTACCTAGAAAACCTTCTGGGGCTCATCTGTATGGAATGGATCCCTCTGGTTAATTTGAGTCCCAGAACTCTTAACCAAATCCCTCTGAATTTTTTAGAGTTGGAACGGGTTGTAGGTAGCACCCACAGAATGGCTTGTGGCCATTGTCTTTTGTTCAGTTTCGCCTCCAGGCACCAGGAGTACTCTGTAGTGTTCTGTGTGTGTACTGTTTTGTTTTTGTCTCTTCTCCATCCTCTTTCTTACCTCTTAGACTGATTTAATGAGACGGACTCAAAGCACGACTCTTTTGACTTTGATATTTGACCACTTGAAGGACTTTAGAGACAAGGCCATAAGTGTTTGAGACTAAAAATGGGGTATATTTTCCTGAAAGGGATGAGAAAAACAACCTCCACCCATTTTGAACATTTCATTGAAAAGAGGCAGCCTCAGCCAGGAGCACAGGGGTAAGGTGATTGGGCATGGGTGGGCTGACCCAGGCAGCCATTCAAGAACAGGCAGGACTGTGGGGTGGAGCTCCCTCAGCCTGCCCTGGGAGCTGCCTACCCCAACTTCTAGCCAAACCTGGCCTAAGTTTGGCTCCCAGGGTTAACTACAGATTCATTGCCTATGCCTGCTAAACAAAGACGGCCATGCTAGCCTTTTACCGTTCAGACGCTTCTCTCACTAGGACTGCTTTGCTACTTCAGAGCCCATGGGATAAATATCTGTTATCATTGAAAGGGGTTGGTTACAGATCATTATTGGTTAGGGTAAGAAGAAAACTACTGCTAGCCTCACGTGCTTCATGTTGCTATAGGTTTTCATGTGTTGATGCAAATTTAAAGTTATTTGACAATATTAAGTTAATTCTAGTTGGAAAGTATTGTCTTGTTGTAAAGATCTGTTTATTTCTTCGTTGTTCTGTTGGAAATTTTTGTGTGTGTTTTTTGGTGTATTTGTAAGTTTTGCTGCAAGCATGGAATTTAAACAAGAACGGTTTGGATATTTTTGCTGACAGCCGCCAGTCACTGCCCACCATGGCTGAGGCTACATTTATGGTCAGGGTTCAGAATTTGTCTCTGAGCTCTGGTCATTGGATTCAGATGAGAAGGAGTTCAGATTTCTTTCTTTCTTTCTTTCTTTCTTTCTTTCTTTCTTTCTTCCTTCCTTCCTTCCTTCCTTCCTTCCTTCCTTCCTTCCTTCCTTCCTTTCTTTCTTTCTTTCTTTCTTTCTTTCTTTCTTTCTTTTTATATATAGATAATGTTAGGTTTTTCTTAAGACTAGCCTCTCCGCTGACGCAAATAATTCTAATCAGACCAAATAAAAGATGCCGTGTTTAATGCAGTACTTCCTGGTGGCACCAGGAAAGCATGGCGAGCGGAAGAGAGGGAGAACGGGAGACCATGCGAAACCAGGAGACCATGTGTTCATCCTCTGGGGAGCAGGTTAAGTAGCCTGTAGGAGTGGTTCTGATCCTCCCTGGGGAGTGGTCACCTCTTGGCAGGCTTTCCGGGAGGTGGAGTCCGGACCAAGGCACCTCGCAGGGGAGGAAGATTGAAATGGAGCTTCCTGCCCAGTATTGCAAAGATGGGTGCCTGGGCTGGGATGAGGCCCCTGGGTATAACAGACAATGTTAAAACCATCTTATGCTGTTCTTTATTGAAAAGCTGGCTCTGGAGTTGGATTATGACTCTTCTTTACTAGACTCGGGCATGTCTATATAAGTTTCCTTTATGTTGCTCTCTCAGTCTAAGATCCTGACACAGTGACAGGGAGAAGAAAACAAAATAGAAAGGCCGATCTGTTAAAATTAAAACTAGTTAAAGAGTTAAAGCTAGCGACACTAAAAACTGATCTTTTAAAATCTATGCATGGGTAATTTTAAAGGAACCATATGACATGATTCCAATTTGGATTGCCACCATTTTTTAGGCAGTCACATGGCTGGTTGTCATGGAAGTCACAGGATTTCACTGCCATCTGGATTAGCGGTGACCGTGTGAAAAGAGCCTAACTAGGAGACAACCATAGATCTCCAAGGCAGTTTGGATTAGGATAGATTTTTATATGATAAGTTTTGTCCTGCCCTAAACATAAGGTTTATAAAAAATTGAATTTAAAATATTAAAGGATTTGTACACAGAAATGTACCTTGCTCTGGCAGCTAAACTTTGTAATTTAATTTGTAGATTAATTATCACCCAGGTGATAATGGTTTTAAAGACGTAAAAGGGATCCTAGGGAGCAGCTGAGGTTTACAAATACATAGCAGGGCTAGAGTTCCAAAGAGAATCCAGTTGCAATTGCAGACCTTAGCAGTTTTAGAAACGCCAATGCCAGGTGATAGTCACCAGAAGCACCAACCACAGTCAAATGGATCAGGCTGACATCTACAAGGCAGGCTATGTATAAGGCGTCAAGGATGGGGCCATAGAGGTGAGCCAAACCTCAAACAAACAAACAAACAAACAAAAAACCACAACGATTATAAATAAATCCCAGATATTGAATTTTAGATTGTTGGCACTATTGGAGTTTGGTTTTTGTTTTATACAAATTAAGGTTATACCATGTTTTCTCCCTCTTAAAATAAACAAAAAAGAGAGTACTTTATTTTTGATATTGACATTTGAGAAATTTCAAATTTTAAAAACAGTTTTTAAAATATTTAAATCGAGACATTTTAAGTTTATAAAATGTTTTATATTGTTAATATTTGGGCTTAAAATAAAAGGCTAAAAATTAGGGTCACCATAATTTTTATTATGCACCGTAAGCACCAAATGCTAACCAAAAACTGGAATGTTCATTTCTTGTGATGTAGCTAGACAAAGACCTAAGTCTGACAAAGGTCTTAGAGCAGTTTCTCATTCCACTGAGTCTCAACCCGCTGAGCGTTTGTAAGTCCTTCTTACAGGGGTAGCCTAGGACCACCTGCATGTCAGATGTTTGCATTAAGATTTATAACAATGACAAAACTGCAGTTGTGAAATAAAAACAGGAAAGTTTTTTGTAGCAGGGAAAGGGGTCACCACAACATGGGGAACTATATTAAAAGGTCAAAGCATTGGGAAAATTAAGAACCAATGGCTCAGAGAAAGTCTCTCCTTACTCAAGGTCTATTCAGGCCTAAGAATGGATGTCTAGACTCCTTGTTGTTGCCAGCGTTGCTAAGTTTGAGCTATTTGAATAAACTCAGTCATATAAATGCTTTTATATTGATAATAAAAGTGCTTCAATTCAAGATTATTATTTTTAGGACTAAACCAGACAAAAATATAATGTAAAGTCCTAGATTTATGAAAGCTGCTAACCTATTGTAAAATGTTAAGTAATATAAGTTGATAGCTATGCTATGTACTACTGATGTAATTAATTAAAGGGATAAACCTTACTCAGTCCCCTTTATACGCTTTCAAAAGTTAAGCTTTAAACAAGTAACTAGAAGCAAAGTTGTCTATTCAGATATACCTTGGCAGTCCTCAAATACTTCAGAATATGGGATTTAAAATGTTGATTAAAAACGATATTCTTTCAGAGACTCAGATCCTGGAGTGACCTCAAGATCTCCAAGGAAGTTTATGGGACACCACAATGCCTCCACAAGGACTTGACAAGGCTGACCACTGGGTAAGATGCCCCAAAGCAGCACCTGCTGCAAGGACTTGGTCCAGACTGTAGACAAACTGTCATTCACTGGAGATTGTACTATACAAAATAGTTCAGTTCCTCCACAAAAGACTCTCACCTCATGGGCCTGGCAAAGACTGATGTTCTGATGCTACTCCCTCCAACACTAGGGAGAACTGGGTATGGCAAAGTGGGTATATGGACTGGTTGAGCCCTGTCATTTTTCATAGATTCAGAAGCTGCTTTGACTACGGTCAGGTATAAGTTATCCTTCTCTGATTTCTGATAGTATTGATGGCTGGACAAGATTTACCCTTGTTATCTCAGCCGCAGGCAACCAGGTCCTTCCCCTAGACTGCAGCCAGCTTGTTAGCTCATTTCATATGAGAAAATAAAGGGTTGCTTTTTCTAGAGCTACTAGATCTCCTGTTGAAATAGACAAGTTTGCCTTGCTAACAGGTTTCTTATTAAAAAATAAACAGGTTTCAGATGCAACTTTCCTTTAAAAATATGATTTAAAATGACTTTTCTCAGTAATAGCTGCTTATGTCTTTGGTAAATGATTAGATAAAAATATAAAAAACTAGTGGCTCATATTTTTCCCCTTCTATGGTATAGTTCTGATAAGCTAGTAGACTTTAAGGTACTTCTCATTGGGCTAAATACATCTCTGTTCAATCTATACCTGGCTTTCTGGACGATAAAAATATACATGCTTCTAACCCAAATCTGTAGGTTTTGTTAGGCCTCAAATAAGTCTACTCCTTCTGTTTTACAGACTCCCATCACCTGCTTCTTCTGCTATGTGGATTTCAATATACATTGTTGATATTTATATGCCTAAAATTTTTATGTCCTTTTGTAGAATGAAAATTCATAGAGACTTCAGAAAAAAACCTGGATCTACTTCTCACAGGTCAAAGGATTCTAAATAAATGTAGCCTAAATTTTTCCCACCTGACTATTCCTGAGGATAATATTTTCTCCACTTCTGGTCTTGGGACTCCTTCCCTTCCCACTTACTAAGACTACGGGCCTCAAAGTTTCAAGTGCAATATTTTTCTTTACATTCATAACCTCTGTTCCTAGTTTGAACTTGTCTCAACAGGGTTCTACTTGGCTGACGACACATGCAAGCATCAGCTGCTGACTACAACCTGCCACAAATGACTGCAAGCCCTGGACTTGCTGAAAGCTGATGTGGACCAGTCCAGCCTGTGTGTAAATGCTCCCTGTCTCTTCAGCACAGTCAGCGAACAAGATGCTTCTGGTGAATGCCCTTTTGCCTGGATTCCCTCCTTACCTCCGACTAGCCTTTCAGCTTTCTTGGGACATGATAACAATGCCCCAATGCCAGCTCCATGTAGTTACAGAAAAAAAAATGTCCTGTGTTCTCTGGCCTTATCCTTCGAATTTGGTCAATCCTAAGACATCCACATGGCAATGAGAATCCTTTACCATTATCCTCCTGATGGTTCATTCAACTCAAAACAAGTAATGTCACCAGATGGATTTCGAGGACTACAACAGTGATCTCCCTGCTTTGGGGCAACACATGGGTCTGATGATTCCACCAATGATTTAAACTGTTCCTGATTTAGAAAAAAAGTTCAAGGACTCTCTTGTCTTGTAGGGCTATAGTGTTTGAGGTAACCTAAATGTGTTCTTGGGCCATGGTCATTCATTTTTGTCTCCAGAATAAAGTTTTTTTTCTTCTTTTAAAATAATAGGTATGGATTTGAATAAACAGTTCTTGTCACTTAAGTGTGGGACCCTAAGGATAGTCCACTTCTATAAAAAAAAATCACAGGAGTCAGTTCCAGGTACCATCACAGGCCTTTTGTATCTAATCATTGTCTCTTCAGGTGGATATCAATGTGTTCTTTCTGGATCTTGGATTGATCCCTTTGGTCAGTATGTATGGGTTTAAGGCATTTAGTTTATCTTTGTTTTGGTCTGTTAATTTTCCAGTATTTAAGCTTCTTCCCGGTTACTGTTCTAGTCTCTAACAGAAGAAAGATCCAATGTTTAAATGCCACTTTTTGCCATTTCAGCTGATCTTAAGGTTATTATAATTATTGACTATTACTGACTTCTTTGTAACTAGGGTCTTTAAAGTTTTTATTTTGATCAAGCTTAGGTGAGATACAGCTCAAAAGGTCTGGAACTAAGATGGCTCTTAAAAAAATCTGCGTAACCTACTTAAAGATGTACAAAAGCATCATGATGTTACAATTGTCCCAATATGTTTAATTATACCCTGATTATAATTTTTCTTTCATAATGTTTGAGACAACAATTAATCTCTGAAGTTTACCAATACAGAAAATGAAAAGACAAAGTCTACCAACAAAAAGGAGGTGCAAAGGTTATACATATAAAATGCATTCATGTTAAAGAATGCTAAAGTATTTTGTAAAAAAGTTATGAGAATTAAAGCTAAAGGAAGAAATATGACACAGATATAACTGAATTCATAGTAACGAAAGGTTGTTAAATTTCCTACTACTGGAGGCAAAACAAATGCCCAGTTCTCTATTACAACAATTGCTCTGCTTTTAATAACAGTTACTCAAAAAGTAGCTCAAGATAACAAGGATTTAATGCATCATTATTTTTGCCAAATAGACTGTTTAGTTATTGATGGCTAGATTTTATTCACATGCTATTTATATATATTTCCTACTGGGGTAAAACCTACCCTTGTCAGATTCCCACTTCTGTAAAAAGAGGAGAATTCCACTGCAAAGAATTTCTCCTAGTCAAGGCATTTCTACTAAATTAAATCTTTTTGTAAAATTGGAGAAACTATGGCAAGTGTCTCTGTGTGGACCTTCATCCACTAAATTAAAGGATGTACCCTCCTCTTTAGCATCACCTCTACAGTGGCCTGGGTCCTCTGAAATCTTGAATTCTAAGGCTAATCATAAAGTCAGGTTTTGTTTTCAACCATTTTTCTTTATGTGTGTGTTGCTTTGATTAAACTGTTAGTGTTTGATATGAGAGTTAACCCTCAGATTCATGGCTTTTAACATTTGCTGCTGAGCTGGGACACTACTTTGGGGGGGGGTGAAGGCTAGGTGGAGGAAGTAGATCTCTGGGGGTGGGCCACTAAAAACTCTGCTTTTGGTTTCAGCCTGTGCTCTTTGCCTCTTGATACTAGCCATGTGAACAAGTAATCTCATATTTCTGATGGGGAACTTGGAGCGGCTCCTGCTAATATACTGTTCCTGCCCTCTGAAGTCCTTTGAAACTAGCTGGCAGCCAGTGTGTCTTCAGTGTGTCCTGAAGCTGCCTCTACTGACTATTTGGTTACTTCTATTGGTTATTTTATTATATCAACAAGAAAAGTAACTAGTATAATTATGTTGTGTCTTTTTTTTTCTTTGATTCTGTGCCATTACTATAGTTTAAGCAAACCCACTTGATGGAGGGAGGTCATTGGTTAAATTAAAAGAAACTGCTTGGCTCTCATTGGTTAGGAGATAGGTGGGAGGAGTAAACAGAACAGAACGCTGGGAGGAAGAGGAAGTGAGGTCAGACTCGACAGCTCTCCGCTGGGGAGCAGACGCTTCAGAGAGAGACGCCATGCCCCGCTCCCGGGCAGACACACGCGATGACGCTCCGACCCAGGATGGACTTAGGCTAGAATCTTCCAGGTAAGACCGGTGCTATACAGATGATAAGAAATGGGCTAGTCCAGGTGCGAGAGTTAGCCTAGAAGAGGCTAGGTAGAAATGAGCCAAGCAGTGATTAAATGAATACAGTGTCTGTGTAATTATTTCGGGGCATAAGCTAGCCGAGCAGGCGGCTGGGGTTTTGGGGACACAGCCCCGCCGCCCTTATTACTACACCCACTCACAGGCAAATTTTTATTTACTTTACTTCCAGGGTGAAAAAATTCATAAGGATCCTCAAAAAAGTAGGCACCAGGCTCATTTTCAGAGATGTATTTCATCTATACATTATGAAGCTTACACTAGACTCATTGAAATAAAAACAATCCTTTGTAATTCCACTTTCATATACTTACTAACTCTGTGGAAGTTATTGCAAACTGCAGTCCTATGATATTTGTAATACTGTATATTTGCAATGTCACATTTCTCGTGGCTAAGGTTTGCTGCCCCTGTATGCAGACCCTGAATAATCTTTCAGAACACTGAACTGAATTTACTTAGAGATTTTTTTCTTTTCTAATGCTTCAGCAGATTCACAGAGCAGCTGGTAGACACTCTTTCAAATAGTTTAGCAACACAATGATCTAGAAAAAGATCTGGGCTCGTTGTATGCAACAGGCTGAAAGTATGTCGCTTGTAGTTAAAACATGACCATCTAAATAAGTATAATTCTGTCTTCTTAATTAAGCAGAATCTATAACAGTTAACAAACCACCAGATATGTTTACTCAGGCAATTCCCGCACACATGAATGTGCTGTTCAAAACGCCTGCACATATTTGCAAATACATTATAGGAACAGCTATCTCATGGAAACTTTCGCAGCAACACCTATTTTAGTGCAAATGCCCGGTGATTCTGGTTCTGGGATACCTACCTATAAAGAATGTGCTTGGGTTTATGGAATGAGATTCTCTACTTCATCAGGATTTTGAATGCTTGAAGATAAAATGGTATAGTCAGCATTTTCTCAAGATGGTGAGGGCACACAATGTGCGTGCACATTTTCAACCAAGTATTATTCCATAATAAGAATGTAAGGTTTTAGTTGAGCGCTTTGACTCTTATGTAAATATAGTGCTGGATATTATCTGTATGGTTCTCTTTGGTGGTTAGAAGAGATGCTATATGCAGTAAGATGATGTCATGCAATATGTGAGTCCCTGCCTTTACCAGGTTCAAAAACTAGTAAGAGAATTCTAAAAACCCGTTTTTAGAAGAGAAAACAATAAGTACGTTGGAGGAAAATGCACTCCATTCTTAGGTTAGTCCAGAAGGATGAGATCAACGATGTCCATCTTGAAAGTCAGAGATACTCACAGGACAGTTCACTCTGCTAGAACCTGAGGGGCAGTAGAAGGTCTGTAGCTAAACAGAGAAAGAAAGGGGGACTAGGAGAAGGGACTTTCTTTAGAAAGCCAAGGAAGTGTATGACTAAGATCTTTTTGACAGAACAGATGTAGCTTGATGTAAGTATCATGGAGAATACATGTGAGAAAAAAAGCTGCTTGCTGAAGATAAAAATACATTCCATTAAAAACAGAAGTGATTAAATTATTATCATCAAGTTGAAGAAAGGAGGGGAGAGTCAGGGAGGGGAGCAGAGAAAATGTAGAGATCAATAAAAATAAAATTAAAAAAACCTCAAAGGCCTTCAGGTAGTTCTACTTGATTATTTTGTTCTCATATTTAAACAGAATTATCTAATTCCTTCAATAGGTAAATATTTACTAATGAACAAAATGAGAGGATACAAATCACTTCTATGTAAGACGTGATGAAAGACCAACTTTCTTGAAGATTGATCTATTTATCATCTATCTATCTATCTATCTATCTATCTATCTATCTATCTATCTATCATCTATCTATCTATCTATCTATCTATCTATCTATCTATCTATCTATCTATCTATCATCTATCTATCTATCTATCATCTATCTATCATCTATCTATCTATCTATACACACAACCATTTTAGACGCTGTATTTTAAGTAAGAATGATGTTTTAGGAGATATCTGACCACATACTCACCAGGCCCATAAGAAAATGCCAGATGTGCACACATCCAAGAACATCCTATCAAAATGGTCAGAAATATCTCAGCATGGTTGCACCCAAGAGAATTTCACTGTTTAATGAGTTATAACCATCCATGTAGATCTTGCAGTCTTCCTGTTAAGGCATTCATTTACAATGGAAAGGCTGATTAAAGAGACATTAAACAACAGCTTCTTGTAGAAAAGAGAATTCCAAGAAAATAAACACAAGAAAATTTTTAATAGAAATAGAGTTTGCTGAGAATAGTGGAAATCTTTAGAAACAAGTTTCTTGAGGTATTGCTTTCAGTGTGGGTCTTTCGTAATTCACCACCAGATCAGACAAGCCTTTGACACTACCTATAAAATTTAAAACAGTCATAGAAGATAGTTTCCCAAAGGTAGTGTAAAATGAGTAAATATAGCAAAATTCTGGGGAAATATAAAATTTGGAGGAAAAGACCCCTCCCCAGATTTAAACTTGTTTTTAACCAAAGAGTAATGCAAAGTTAGTACCATATGGAGTGGTTTAACCATTAAGAAAAAAAAACATAGCTTTGGATACTTGTGTTTTCTATGAAAATATGCACTGGGCTCATAGGCAGATGCCTCAATACTGCTAAGGTGTAAACTGCTCCTACATTTGTTTGTGAGGAAATAGAACCTTCAGTAAAATCTCCACACACTACATGGTTACAAAATTTATGGTAAATACAAGTACCCAAACCAGCAACCTAAATTAAAACAAAAAGCAAGAACAAAGTTGGATGCTAATGCTATGTGAATTTAACAATTGTGTGAAAACAGCAATAGAGACTGTGGTCCTGGCAGAGAGACAATTAAACCAGAGGAACAGACAATCAAGTCCAGAAATATATCCAGCATATGGAAAACTTATTTTCTACAAAGATATAAAAGGCATTCAATTGAGAAAAGATCATTTTCAACATGTTAATGAAACAAATGGACATACAAAAATAAGAAGAATAAAGGTTTCCTCCAAAGTTCCAGGGCACAGCAAGATGATAAAGTCTACACTAGTGGAGAAATTTTTAAGTAATTAGAAAAAAAGGATACAAGGTTTCTGAGCACATAGAAATGAGAAATGCATGAAATGGAAATGTTGAATACCCTAATTTGATAGTTATTGTATTCAATATATGTATCAAATTATAATGAAGACCATAAAGATACATAAAAAATTATGTGTCAATTAGGAACATGTTTTTATGATGTACTTCAAAATGAGTTTCTAAACATATCCATCCATCACTTAGGAGATTTTCTCAAGACAATCATATACAGAAATGCAAAGCCTAAAATTATAACACTTTAGAAAAGCCCATAATAAATACCCTGTGTTTTTCAGTGAACAAATTGCTAGATGACCTCCTAGGCATCATTTAGAAAAATCATTCAGCAACTAGCATGGCAGATTATAGAGAGTCGAGAGTGGGAGGACAGTGGAAGATATTTAATTGATATAGAGATTTGATTTTGCAATATGAAAGTGTTCTGGAGAGTACTTATACAGCACATGCACTTAATGCTGTATTTCATACTGAATTTTGTAAATTTTAGAGATTGTACATTTTAGCACAATTGGAAAAAGTGAGACACTAGAAATAACCCAAATATATAACAAAGAATACTGTATGTAATTGTTATAAGCTTGAATATGCTATAGTTTTTACAGGTGAGCCATTAAAGTAAGGACATTTCATTATTTCAAGATCTCATGATTCACTGTAAGAGAAAAAAATTTTTTAAAGTGTGCATTCCATAAATCATTTTTCAAATCATGCTTATTTAAATAATGAAAAAGAATAGCATTAGGAACAAGAAAAACTATGTGCTTTGCATAGCTCCATATTTCTGAAATTGTCTATAATATTCATTACTAGATGAGAGATTCAAGTTGTGCAAAACTTTTTGATAAGTGAAACTACACTGGTAATAAAATTACATAGACTAATTGTTTTATATACTTTTATGTCCACCACCACAAAGTGTGCATAAAAATTCAGAATTACTGGATTTTTAAATGCTTCTAGAGGGAATATTAAATAGTCAAATTTTTTCAGAAAGCAATTAGGTAATTTCTTAAATAATTATACAAATACCTGCTCTATGACCCAGTCATTATATTATAGGATACTTACGTATGAGAACTTAGTTAACTTTAACATAGCAAAATTATATATAACAAAACAGGTTCAAGCAAGAATTACAGTTACAATATTTAGTCTATTTGTATCTGGCAAAATTAAAGAAAATATACTATCATCTATTTTATCTTTGTGAGTCTAAAGTTTTATATCTAATTTATCTTTTATCATAACTAAAGAAAACTATATTATAACTCTATTTTCAAGTCTTCAAAGACTCTAAAAGGAGATAATATTACCTAAGTAAACAGGAAGTGCATTGTAAGCAACTTCCAAAACTCTAGAAATGACAGAGACAGCTTGCTGCTTGGAGAGTCACCCAAAGTTCTTCTGTAACTTTGGACCATCCATCTTCAGCCTACAGGCCCATTGTATCTGCCAGACTTTTCCATGAATCAGAAAATTTGAAGATCTGATTAGTCTTGTAATAGTAAAGTTCATCAGTTGCTTTCTTCTGTGTCCTGCAGAACGTCTGCCAGTCTCTTCTGTGAAGCAGGAACCCTGAAGGACCATCTATCTTTTGGAAAGTTCAGCCATCACTTTTCTGTGTGTCCTGCATGTCCAGTTCCTACATCTTACCATAAAGCAGTCCATGAAAGCACAGTTTCTTGCTCAAATTGCTAGCCTTGTCACATTGCAGGCAAATTCCATGAGTCTCTTCAATACCCATCAACTTCTCTGAAGTAATTGGTGCTGCCAGAAGCAGACACATCTCACTGTTGAGAAAAAGTCTAGGTTCTTAAAATATTTTAAATGCCATATTCAGTAGGTCTTTGAAAACGTTTTAAAATAGTTATCCATCTGAAATATCTCTGTACATCTAGAAAAACCTAACTAACATAGCTACAGTTTGACTATTATAGATGACTATCTATTAATTTGTATTTCTTAATTTTATATTACATTTTTAAATAAGCTGCACAAACACAATACCTTAAATAAAAGCACAAATACATATCTACATGTACAATGTAACAAATTTGACCTTAAAATCCCTAAACCAATATCTAAACCAATGCAAAGTATTCATCTTTATATTATACCTTTCCCCTCCTTTTTTCAGAAAAAAAATTGACTGTGACCATTTAATCATTAATAATCAACCCCCCTTATGAAAACAAACATTCATAAAAAGTCATTTTGGGAATGTGGGCATGTTTTTCTCTAAACTGCTTTCTGCTAATTTGGAACAAAGTATTTTTAGGGTTTATAGAGACCTTTTGAGGGGTCTTGTTCCATTAAACCACATTAGCCTGGAAGGCATCCACAGGTTCTCATCTTCTGTGGAAACGAAAGCAGAGCCTCTTTTCTGAAGCAACATATCCTTAGACCCAAATTTTGAAGTCAAGATACCTTTATGTTAGTTTAACTTAAGAGTCTCTAGAATTTAATCTCTCTTCAAAGAAAACACAATAATATACATGACTCAGACTCTGTGTATTTCCATCTTTAAGTGGTTTATTTGTTTTCTTACCCTCTTTGTTCATTTAAGCTATGACTGTACTGTCGCTTTAAAGGCTTTGCTTTTTTTTTTGAAAAACTATTTCTTTTCATAACTGTCTATGTTCTTTTTCCTCTCTCCCCCAAGCCTATGTACATTTTTAAACACACTGTGTCTCGTTTGGAGATATTATATGTCTGAATTTGTCCTATTGTGTATCTCAAATCCTTTTCTGACAAGTAGCACTTAAAATGGTAAACAGTGTGGTTGTGATAGGCCTGGATGCTGGCTCTACCTCCCTTGGCCTTTTAATATGGCAGAGGTACCTTTACCACAAGCTCTGAGACTCTTTGGTGGGAGCCATAATCACCACCTCAACTCTGAAAAGTACCTTACAGCACATAAACATTTTTGTTTGAGTAAAAGCTAAATCTGCATGGCCTGGAAATTTCTCCATATATGGTGGTGGGAATCTGCCATGCTTTTCTTCCTATGCATACCTACCAGACCAGATTCAGCTGCTTGCCAAGGCAGAGAATGCTGGGCACACAGCCCTGTGGCTGTGTTCTCAGCTACATGCCTCCTAACCACTAGTGGGCGTACAAGGACCCAGACCCCATGTGGCTGGCTGGCCACGTGGGATATCCCCAAATACATTGGCACCATTTTGTACAAGGAGACTGTTTGTTTCCCGGCTGCCCAGACTGAATAATCACACAGAAACTATATTAATTATAACGCTGTTTGGCCTATCAGTTCAGGATAATTATTAACTATTTCTTGCATCTTAAGCTAACCCATTTCTATTAATCTGTGTATTGCCATGAGGCTGTGGTTTATTGCATAAGTTTCTGTTTTGACATCTTTCTCCTTCAGCAGCTACACGGAATCTTTCTGACTCTACCTACTCTCTCTTTTCCAGCCTGGCTATATTCTGTCCTGCTATTAAATGAAGTAGCTTCTTTATTAACCAATGGTAATAAAACATATTCATATCATACAGAGGGGAAACCCACATCACTCTTGTGCTGAGTACTTCTTGTCCAGCTAGTTGCTGATACTGGTCTGGGAGACCTGGAACCTCTGGGAGGTGGGGCCTTGTTGGCAGAAATGGGTCGCTAGGATCTGGTCTTTGAAGGCCATAGTTCACCCTAGCTCTTCCTGGACTCTTCTTGTCTCCTGCAATATGAACACCTGTTTTCTACTACACTCTCCTGTTGTCATGAACTACTGCAACAGTACAGGGCCAGGGTCAAGAAATTAGGTTTGAAATCCCCGAAACCATAAGCAAAAGAAGCCTTTTATACTTTACGTTGTTTCTGCTGGACATTTTGGTTGCAGTAAAGCAAATTAACAGATATATTACAATAAAAATAAGGTAGTACATATTAGTAATAAATTCATATTTTGACTCAACTTTAAAAAATACTGGTATCACAAGAAATAATCATGAGAGCATAAGCAAAAAGGAACACATTGTATACTGATGAATGAGATAGCAGAATACTACCTTTAGAATTCTGAAATAGCTGAAAATATCTGTCAGCTCAAAACCCCAAAAGTCTTTACCTAGCAAAAGTGAAAAAAGTAGTGTACAGGCAACTGTAGATAAGGAAATGCAAATGAGTTACCAGAAGAGAGGCTCCTGAGCAAACCTAATGGGAAGGGTTCAGATTGTGGGGAAATTATACTGTATCAAAATTCAGATCATTAGGAAGGACCCAGAGAACTGGGAAGAAAGATGACCATTTCACACTAAAAGGGTCAGTGTGTTAGCAATAATGTATTCATAAATGCCTTTTCTGTCTTAATAGTTTCAAAATTCATGATACAATAACATTAGAACCAGAAGGAAATAAGTTTTACAATCATAGTTGAAACATTTAGTACCATTATTTCAATTGATAGAACTCGATAAGAAAATCAATGAAACAGATCATTTTGAGAACTAAACCTACCTGTTCCTTGAAAAGTTCTATTTACAGAAAAACTGTATTCAAAAACTGGAGAATACATTCTCCTTTTAAGCTATCAAGATATGTCCATCAGAACAAGCCATACAAGTCTTTCTGTGAATAATTTCTTTGTAATCAGTGAAATTTAACTGACCAGAAACACACAGAATATGTTCTTTGAGTTAAACTGGAAATTAAAATCAAAGTCAAATACAATTCAGGAAAATATATGAAATTATAGGAAACTCCTGTAGTTTCTATTATTGAAAAATCATTAAAAGTTACTTAATGCTTCGATATGAGTAACAACTGCTTCATTTAAAGAGACACAGTATCTATAATGAAAAACAAAAGTTTTAAGCTAAAAATTATAAGAAAAACTTGGTAAGATAAGTTTCTTCAAAACCAATAACTGCTTAATGAAAGGATCATGAACTGGCCAGGGATTCTCAGGTTTAAGGGAACACATAGTTAAAAAAAAATATGCAAGGTATCTAAAGAAATTTCACGTCCCAATTAGAATGTCAAACTTTCACATTGCCCAAGGAATAGAATCAGAATGCTTATAAGTACATGAAATATGTGAGAATGTCTTTATGTTCATTTGTTATCAGGGAATGACAGCTAGAATCCCCAGGACTAAATTGGAAGTGCTGCCAATACTCCCCATTAGAAGGATATAACTAGGAAAGCTTCCCAATTGAGGGGTTAGGGATCATGAATGTACAAGAAACAAGTTGTCAAAAAAAAAAAAAGATTGGATTAAAATGGTGTTTGCCTTCTCAACCGAAAAATGATGGGATCATACCTGCCAAGTACTTAGTTATTTCTCAGTTACATCAAATAATGAAATTAGAGTAAAACATGTTTTAAAATTTCAAAAAGATATTTTAAGCTTTACTATAAAAATACTGCAAACAAAACACATCACACAGTAAAATTAACTAGACCCAAAGACTGTACAATTCACTGAGCTTCTATACATTTAGTGTAGTCATTCAGAATGGGAACTGTGAAGCTTCACACTGGGTTTTACACTTTCAACATCAAATATATGCTCATACACTTATCCACCACCAGTTCTAGTTCGAAAGCATTTCAAAAGCTATAAAACCTCAACAACAAGATCTTTCATGTTCCCTTAGCCACGAACTTACGGGCTACAAAACAACAACAACAACAACAACAACAAAAGCAAACAAACTAACACAACACTTGCAAAGGAAAAAGGGAAAGACATGGGAACTGGGGACAAGTGACAACAAATTGTTGAGGCTAACCCGGATGATGGAGACAGGAAACGCTGGGGCTGGACAGTCAGGGGGCAGACTTTCCCAGACAAAGGACAGGAATCCAGGGACTCCACAGGATTATCCTAAAACAAACAAACAACCATCTTAACTTGTGTTTACGAATGTGTGGAGGGAAGTTTTGTCTGTACTAGGAAAAATAAGTTTGTGTGAGTTAGTTCGAAGAGCAAGGGAAGGAGTTAAAGAGTTGAGTTATGGGCTACTTTATGATAGTAATGTCAAAATGAGCACTAAGAAAATATAACAGAAAACTATATTAAACAATAACTTAAGTCAAGACATGTGCATTTTCAGAACATATTTTCCAGTACCAATGATTTTTTTTTCACATTAAAAACTCATATTTTTCAGAGAAGTCTTCTCAAAGAACTCATGCTAGAATAGTAGAAATATTTTTGTTGTTGCTATTTGTTGTCTTATTTTATTTTTTTGAGACAGGGTCTCTCTGTGTAGTCCTGGCTGTCCTGGAACTCACTAACAGAGATCTGCCTGTGTCTGCTTCTAGATTGTTGAGATTAAAGGTACGTGCCACCATGCCTGGTGCAGTAGATATATTAAAAGTAAATCCAAAAACATAGGAGAAACTTTATAGGATAGTGAATTCATTTAGATAAATACATGGAGCTTGTTTGGTTGTTAGAATAGCTTATTAATCAGATTGATGTCCACAAAACACAGGCCTCAGCAGGTTGCCCCCAAACCTCCTTTCTGTCCCCTGAGTGTAAAAATGAATTTGGTGTCGTCTGTGCTCACCCACTGTCACAGGAGAGATCAGACCTCCTCCTTCTGCTGCCCTTGGGTAGAGTCTGCCTGCCCTTCACAATCTCCTCTTTGCCACCTCTTCTTGCTGCTCTCCATGGTGTTTCTGCTGCTGCTGATTTCTGCGAGGAAGGCCTTCCCTTCTTTCAAATGCGGTTATCTTCAAAGGGTGGTTTTTGGGGGGCCGCAGAGATAGTCCAATGGCAACAGTGCATACTGCTCTTGCAGAAGACCAATGCTTAGTCCTCAGCAGCCTCTTCAGGCAATTATCCAATGCCTGCAGCCCCAGGGAATCGGACACTCTCTGAGGGCATGGTGCTCACACAGACAAACTCACACTCAGACACACGTGTATATGTAAGTAAAATTTTAAAAAGAAAATATTTTAAAGGATATTATTTAAATATTTCTTATATGTTAATAAACCCATAATTGTATTTAAATTATTTTAAGGAATTATTTTACTTCAACAGTAAAAAAGAATTTAAAATTAGCTGCTAATCTTCTATGTCTTTCCCAGCTGATTCTGGCACATCACCTATCATCCACTGATGTCTCCTTGGAAGGGCTGAAAGATGTTTGTTAGGTTTGCCTTGATGCATTTCATTGCCTTACAGCCAGCTGTTTCAGTGGGGTGTTAGAACGCTGGAGAAGTAGTAAGAGACAAGCAAAATGCTAGAAGAGAAAGGAAATATTTCTGGTATGCAATCGACATCCAGGACTGGACAAGATAACGCTGCATCTAAAGAAAAAAAAAGTCAAAAATCACATTTCCCTCGTAATCTGAATGCACACGCGGTAGTGGATGCTCCCTCTTTTCTAGTCTAAAAGGGATAAAAGTGATGAACACTTGCTTTTATTTGTTCATCCACAGCTATGAAAAGAAATAATTGAGTGATCTTATAACACGAAGTAATGGTGTCATCTAGAATGGACACATAGCATACCCTCCTACAGCAAAGGAGCTGTAAAGCCTTGGCTAATGAAAGTACCAGGAATATTGTACAGAAGAGAAGCTAGGAGTTTCTCAACCGAGAACAGCATGTAGTATGGAAACTAAAGAAATGGTGTTGACCAATCTATTGTATAAATCAGAGCTGCTTGGGCATGACGTCTTTATGTTTAGAAATAGAGTGACCTCCCATTCCCCTACAAACTACCAGTGAGATCTAAAAGTTCAGTGAAGAAAAACAGGATTGAAAACGGGTTTTATATACAAGCTTTCAGTTGTAGTGTGAAAAAATAATTGGATTGGATACGTGAGAACTGGTTGTCAATTATTAGCAGAACGTACATCTTGGACAAAATAGTAGTCAGGGGGACCACTTTTCTCCCTCCATTTCCTAGGAGAGAATTGAAGTTGGCTCTCTTTGAGCATGGTGCTTGTGCTGGGTGTATTTTGTACACTAGACATAGCCTAGGGTCCCCTGGGAAGGCAGAGCCTCCTTTGTGGAACTGCCTTTATTGGATTGGCCTGTGGGCACACCAGTGAAACATTTCCTTGATTGATGATTGATATAGGAGGTACTGTCACACTATGGCTAGTGAGATCCCTGGATCCCTGGACAAATGGTCCCGTGATGTACATAAAGAAAGCTGAGCAAGCCATAGGGAGCAAGCCAGCGAACAGTGTTCCTCCATGACCTCTGCTTGATCTCCTCAGGGATGGACTTTAACTTAGAAGCAGAATAAACCCTTTCCTCCCCAAAGTTGCTTTTAGCTGGTGTTTTATCACAGTATTAGAAAAGCGAGCTAGAAAAAAACCAGGAAGACAAGGCATTTAATTGTTTATTGTGCTATATTTAAATACGCATTATTGTGAGGGACTGTCGGGATTTCTGTGTCAACTGTAGTGTAAATTAATTTACTTCTAGTAAAATATAAGATACTAAATGCCCACTAAGTTAGGTATATGGCATGAAAACTATATTAAATAAAATGTATAGGATGTCATTGATTTAGATGGTGCAACTGCTAGAGATGCATGCAAGCAGGGTGAATCCAATGGCGTCACTCTTGCTAGGTCTCCAGTTTACAAAAACATATCCACAGCAGGTAGTCTTTCAGGGGTCAGACTGTTTAGTCTGGCATGAGAAAGGAGGACTCTCTGCTTTAACTCTATAAAGAAAGTAACATCTACAAAACCCATTTATTTTCTTCTGTTTCTACTTTTTACTTTCTGCCCAGAAAGCCAGCCCTTGGCCGAGCTTCTAGGAGTCTCTTTCCATTTCATTGGCAAGATGATGTCCAGTTCATGAGCTACTAATAAAAGCAAATTGGGTTGTTAAAAGTAAATTTGTTAAACACTTGCTCTTTAATAGGAATTGAGGATATTGACAACGCATGGCACAACAGATTAAGTAACTTCATATATTTTAGTGTTCCATCTGGCACGGTGTTGGACGCCTAGACACAGTCTCCCCAGCATCCGAGAATTTTCAGACATGGGAATTGGCCTGGATAGACTGAAAAAAAAAGTTTGTTCTTATTTGTGTGAAGAAAATACTAGACAAAAGCTACTTAGGGAAGGAAAGGCTTACTTTTGACTTGCAGTTGGAGGGTACAGTCTTGCATGCAAGGAAAGGCGCTGCAGCTGGAGCAGGAGGAAGATGGTCACTTGGTGTCCACAGCCAGGGTTGCCGAGAAAAATGAATGCCAAGGTGCTGTTTGCTTCCTCCTTTCTATCCATGCTAAGATAGTGGTTCTCAGACTTGCAGACGCTGTGGCCCTTTAATGCAGTTCCTCATGCTGTGGTGAACCCCAACCATAAAATTATTGTTGATGCTACTCTATAACTACAATTTTGCCACTGTTATGTATCATAATGTAAATATTACTGAACATCGGGTTTTGCCAAGGGAGCCACAACGCATAGGTTGAGAACTGCTTGTTTAGGACATAAGATTACAGGATCGTGAGACACATTAAGGGCAGGTATTCCCACTTCAGTTAACTCAACCTAGAAATTTTCTCAAAGACATGGTCAGAGATTTGTCTCCAAGATGATTTTAGATTGTGTAAAATTGACACTACTGATGGCCACAAAATCTTTTGCCGCGTTGTGCACATATAGCCTCTTCTGAACATAAAAATACTGAGGGACCTGTGTGGCCAACAGTGATCAGTGCTGGAGGAAAGAAAGAGGTCAGAAAAAAAGTTTGCTGATAGAACCCTCTGGCCAACTCTCATGCCAGAGAAAAAAATGGGACAGGGTATTTCTTGCTTATTCCCTGTCTGTTTTACCTCTTCACAATGTACTTGCTCTTAAGTATGCGAGAGTGGTTAATTGAACGGGCAATTGTTTCGTGGTGTCCAGGGCTCAATGAGCACCAATGCGTTCACTTGTATTCATAAGCACAGAAATACCTTCTACAAATCATGAAATCTATAAAGCAGTGTTGCGATGTTGCCAACTGTACATTGCCTAGGCTGGGGGTGAGATACTTGGGGATAGACCATTAGTAAAATATTCGTGGGTAACCAGGAAGTGTATGCTTAGTATTCAGAATTCCATTTTAATTATTTATCAAGTGATTTCGCAGTGCACACTTACTGCCAGATATAGACTTAAGCATTTTATGAATTGCCACTCATTGAATCTATACCCCAGCCCTCCAGGACAGGCACTACTGCAACCATCCCCACCCAAAATAGGAAGACATCAAGGCCCCAAGAGATAATACCTAACATTATGCACTTGGGATGCAAACTGAAGGAACTGGCTAAGGGGTCGCTACTATTAATTGCTATGTTATGGTGCATTAATGTTGAGTGATGGCAGCATGGGAGCAGAGTTTAATAGTTCATTGCTGCTGTTAATTTCATTTCATTTTTTTTATGATGTCCAACATCTGGAGGTGTTTAAAGACTGGTCAGGGGCTGAAAAGTCTGTAGGGGATTTAAGTGGCTGGCAATGCAAAAGATTTTAAAACCTTCAGTTCTGAGCACCAAGCATTGCTTAATAAGTTATAACTAACATCCTTATAGGTACATGGCTGTACTGCTAAGAAAGTTGGGGAAATTGCCTTGGGCCATAAATCAAGAAGGGACTGAAAACCAGGACAGCAAACTGCAGAGCTGACAATGTGTCTTCCCTGATGCTTCTATCACTTTATATAATAAAGGCCTAGAATTCTGTTAGCAGTGTGGGATTGGTAGAATTGGAACAGAGACTCACATATTTTATGGTAGTGCTCCTTCACTATGATGAAGACTCTGGCAAGGGAATCTCTCTGAAGTTATAGAAAGATTATAAATTGGTACCACCACCTTCGAGGGTAATGTCACAGCAGTTTAAAATACGAATGTGCAAGTCCTTGTGACTTAGGAGCCATTCCTTGACCGGGTTCATGGGCTGAAGGACCTCAGGCTATGGACGCATCAGACGTATAAGAATTCTCTTGTACCAGTGTTTGTCTTAGTAAAAACGTGGAGCAGGATCATTGATAAATGGATTGTGCTTTAATTATACAGGGGAGCAATGAAAGAGCAATGAAACTCAATGTAATACAGAATATGTATCAATAGGGGTAATTCTAAAGTGTCATTTTTGTTTAAAAGGAAAAAGGTAAATTGCTGAATATTTGCAGCACAAAATCTAAAACTTGAATAAAAATAAAGAGAAAGACCCAATAATCACTTTGAAAAATGGAGATCACTATCCTTACAAATGGGGCTTCCTTTTAGCCCACACCCACCCTGAAGTCTGTCCTTCCAAATAGGACCCACAGTATAGAAAGGGAAACAGAAGGAAGGCTCTTACCAACAATTTCTAAGAAGAGGAGAAAGTAAATGAGACAAAATACACACTATTGTGTTTATGTGTCTGATTTCCCTCAAATTAAAATCATGGCACATTCCTACAGTTCTTTCTACCCTGCTCAACTACAAGGTTTTTTTTTTTTTTTTTTTTTTAGGGATCCGTTTATGATTTCATGTGTGCATGTGATAAAAATACATTTTTTTTCTATAGCAAAAATCCTTACCCCAAGAGAACCTTGGAAACAACAAAATTTAACAATTACGGTAAACTTTTTTTTTTTTTTAACAGAACTTACCTCAAGTTTATTTGTAAAAACAGCACAAGGTCCTGAACATCTGCAAATACTGTGTAGGTGTTCACACTAGTCCATCTGTCTTCACATTGGCAGACTGAGACATTTTTTATGGGGCCTTCACAGGGGCCTGGGCACCTTTGGGAGCCTGAGCTGCAGCTGAGGCCTCTGCCTTGGCTTGAACCTTGGGCTTTGTTTTTTGGAGCCTACGACCCCTAGCCATGTAGCTTCTAATCTGCTTCCCAAGCTTGGTGTGAGCAATTAAAGCCAGAACGGTGAGTTTGCGGCTGGGGCCCGTTGGCACCTTGGGCTTCACCACCTGGGGCTTCACTAGGGCCTTGATGGCTTCTCACGTGCGCTCACGGCCTTTGCATTATTTGCCTGCATCTTCTTCAGGCCTTTCTTGTTGTGCTTCTTGGCAAAGCGCATGTTCCTCAGGAACTTGGGGTCGACCCCCTTGAGAGACTCGTATCTTTGTGACCGGGGTTTCTTGATGCCGTTTCTGTGCCATTTCCGGGACTGGTTGAGTGTGGTGTGGTTCTTAGACTTGGCCATAGCTGGACGGTAATAGGCGGCTCCCGAAGCACCTGCGACCGGAAGAGCAATTATGGTAAACTCTTAAACTAACTTCCTTAGGGAGATCTTTCACACATCAAGCCATCCACATATCTAAAATGCAGAACTGAAAAGTTTTGGCATATTTACAAAGATATATACAAATGTGCACACAACAGGCTTTAGGGCATTTTTATCGCCTAGAAAGAAACTCAAGATATCGTGCTGGGATTCGAACTAAGTTCTCATGGACTGCAGAGCAATAAGCATGGATGTACAACTGTCTCTGTAGTATGTATTAGAGCTGTTTGGATACATGCGATGAGTGCTGCATGCTGGCACCTGCTGGGTTGGATGGCAGGTCTATGTTTAGCTTTTCTGGGGTACCTTCACACATTGAACTAATTTGCGCTCCCACCAGTAGTGTGTAAGGGTAGCTGCACCCTCAACAGGAGCCGTTATTTGTTCTCATACTGATGGTCCTTCTTCTGGAGAGAGATGGGATCTACACGCGGTGTCAGTTTGCATTTCTCAGGACTGTGGAGGTTGGTCTTTTCCTGTCTTATGTCTATTGGATATTTTGTGTCTCATCCTTTGAAAGCTTTCATTTCCTTACCCCTATGTGATTGCCTTTTCCTTTTCTTGACAAATTGCATTGATCAGTATTTCCAATACAACGTTTATGGAAGTCTTAAAATATTAATTTCAGCCTGAATTATCCTAGGTTTTTTATTTTTTGTTCTATTTTTTGTTTTTGTTCTTTTTCAAGACAAGGTTTCTCTGTAGCTTTTTGGTGCCTGTCCTGGAACTAGCTCTTGTAGACCAGGCTGGCCTCGAACTCACAGAGATCCACCTGCCTCTGCCTTCTGAGTGATGGGATTAAAGGCATGCGCCACCACCGCCCGGCTGATTTTTTATGGTTAGTATTGAAGTGGTAACTAAATGAGTCTCTTTCTTTTTCATCGGGACAGTGGAGGAGTGATGTGCGGTGAATCCAGACTTCCTGTAAATACTGTCTGAGAAGAACTCAGAGACCAGGGAAACGGTGACTGTCAGCAACAGAACGGAAGGCACACCAACGTTTTTCATTCCTTTCTGGGAACCAGGGGATATGTAAACACTGACCTAACTTGAAACACAGTCTTGGGAATTAGCTCATGGTAGCTTTTGTTACAATGAGGGCTCTTTTTAGAAATGAAAGTGCCATTTGCAGAATTGTCATCCTTAAAACACTTTTAGATGTCTAAAGCTTTGGCTGGAGAAAGAGCTTGCTTTAAAAAATCAAACGTTTCTTAGTGTTCTCAGTATAATTTATGAACACCAGAAATAAAACTTATTGGTAACAGGCACTGGTTGAGCTCCTCAAGTATAAAAGAGAATATATTGTTTTAAATAAACCCAGGGAACTTACACATTTCAGCCTCCAAATAAGGAGCTAAATGTTTTAGGGCGATGCAATGACTTTTAAGTTAGTTTGGTTACTCTGTATTTCTTCTCTATTTTTAAATACTGACCTGCATATATACTTAACATATAAAGCTCCAGATTGTTCTCAATAGCATAATAATAAAATGGAAACCATTTCAGACTAAAGAGAAGAGAAAGTCATCTCTTTTTCTTCGCTAGATTGTTTACCTTTAAATATGCAGGTGGGAAGGATGAAAACCCCTGCCTTGTGAGATAACATCCGGCAGTCAGCAGTAGCACCACTAATACCAAATGGTTACTCTGTGGCAGCCATGGATGTAAGAACTTGACAATTAAAAATACCTTGTAACTAAAAGTAGAAAGAAACTACCCCAAAAGTTGCCTTATGTAACCCTCATCACAGCTCTACAATAGACTTACTAATGTATTGAATATTACATTAGAAGAAGTTAGAGACCTAGTTACCAAGATCTGTACATTGATATGTTCTGGAACTAAGATTCTAAAGTTCAAGAGTTCACTCTGTTTACTTCTGCATGATTGTCAGTCTGCTGCACTCAAAATGGAGACTCAATCAAGGTTAATAATGCAGATGAGATCTAAATTGCTGTGGAATAATCCTAGTGCACACTGTAAAGTTTTGACACTCAGATTGGTATAATAAACACTGATTAGACAATAGCCAGAAAGGAAGTATAGGTGGGGCAACCAAACTAAGAATGATGGGAAAGAGAAGGATGGAGTCTGAGTCATTGCCAACCAGATGCAGAGAGAGCAGGAGATAACGTGCCATGCTAATAAAGGTATTGCCATGTGGCAGAAAATAAATAAAGGGTATGTGTTAATTTAAAATGTAAGAGCTAGTTAGTAATAAGCCGGAGCTTATTTGCAATTAGTAATCGTAATAAGCTGAGCATTTACAATGAATATAGATCTCTGTGCGGTAATTTGCGAGGTGGATGTAGGGTATTTGAGGGCAGGCGGTTGGCACAAGAGACTTCCATTTACACTCAATCCATAATGGTGCTACTTGTCTGTGTTTGACTTTTACAATTGTGGGGTATGTGTAGTAGGAATAATAATTAAGGTAAATTTGGATCGTCTTCCTGGCAGACATCATGTGGTATGGTCTCTTCTGTTACCATCAGCAGCAGATCCCTGTAAATCACATGATCAGAAGTGGAAACCACTGATGTTCCAAAGCGCACTGTGTTGCTGGACTAGGGTGTTTAACATGTGGGGTGAATTAGATATTCATTCATTTACATCATCTTCAATTTACACTGAGATTCTGAAGGAGATAAACTCATCTTAAGTCAGGGGCATCTGGATGATATGGAGGATGTGCTGGGGAAGCCATAAGGGTCAGGAGGTAGAGAACAAAAGGGAGGTGATATTCTAGGTCAGGACCTCTTTGAAATTTCTGGAGATAGACAAGGATAAGGTAACTAGTTTAGGATTGACTACTTAGAATTATTTCAGTTATCTCTCATCTATGTGGATGACCTTCAGCTGCTCATCACTTTGTCTGGGAAGGTTAAAGCAGGGAAATATTATCTCTTAGGGCCTGTGGGCCAAGAGGAGGTGGCTCTGATGGCCATTCTTCATGGAATTCCCACAGTCCTGTTCTATCTTTAAAAGCATGCCAGCCATGGGAGGGGCAGTCTGCCTGCAATGAGGAAAGCTTTGAAAATGCTAGAACAACATATGCCATACTCCATAATTTATGTATATTCTAGTATTGCATCATTTCTCTAAAAAATAGTGAGAAATCATCAAAAAACTACAATAGTGTGCAACCACATGCCTCTTTGTGTTTATCAAGCAGATGATTTGTCTCAGTAAGTGGCATTATTGAATATTATTCTAGATAAAATGACTTTGGAAGTAAAATTAATACAAGCATAATTGAGATTTAATAGAGGAGTAAGTCAATATTTGTAGCAATCTCCTTGATCTATCTGTCTTCAGTCAGATCCTTCAAGTCCTTCCGGACTTCATCTCTTGGATCATTCTGTTCATGTCCTCTGTTAAAGTAAGACTAAAAGTTATTGATTCAGTCACAATCTCCCCAAATCATGTTTTCTCCCTTTTATTCACTGATTTTTTTCACCCTACTCTTTTGCTGTGAATCCCCACTTTTCCACTGATGTTCAAAACTGAACAATCTGCGACCTCTACTGCAAACTCCACTGCACACAATCCCCACATCTATTATAATGATCTTTAATAAAGTCTATCAGGTGTTTTATCACGAGCCATGAACATTTTTTAGCAGTACTGAAAACAGTAGCAATTAAAATCAGCCATGTGCAATAAAATGAAAGGACACAGACATTTAGCACCAAACAAATCAGATTTGAATTTTGTTTTTCCACCAAGATTAGCATGGTGTGTTATTATTAGCTGGCTTTTGCCTCCTACTCTGCACTAAATGGAGAGTGATAATGATGGGTGATAGGGAGTCACACAGTTGCCGAACCTATGCTTCAATTTCAGGTTTGACACCAAAGCTGGTTTAGCTGATTTTGTAAAATATTATATTCTGAGAAACTTTAAGTCCTCAGAAGGCACTAAACTATAAAGGGATTAACAGACACTGCAAACAATAAAGATAGCCATTTATTCTGGGCAGCAGAGAAAGCACACTTTAAAAAGATGCAGCCTTGAAGTTGGGGTGTATCTAGTGGTGCAATTCAGGTGAGGCTTTAGACTCTGCCCGCAGTATAGACATCATCCCAAACGACTCAGCTTTGTGCCTTCCACTTCACAACAGATGTGATTCTGCTCTTGCCAGACTCTATTTTTGCCTAATTGATACTTTTGAAAATAATGCAATGAAATGTGGACGGTTCACTATTGTTCCTTGTTACAATTCTAAAAGCCTTTCGGTCTTTGCTTTGTTTAAAACACATTTTATGGGCTGGCCAAATGGCTCAGTAGGTAAAGGTGCTTTCCTCCAAGATTAATGACTTGAGTTTAATCTCCATATGATTTTATGAGTTTAATATCCACTCTGTATGTGGATGGAGAAAACTGATTCTCACAAGTTGTCCTCTGACCTCTACACATGTTCTGTGACACGCACACAGTCACACACACACACACACACACACACACACACACACACAAAAGCAACACACATACATGTTCTCTCTCTCGTTCTCTCTCTCTTTCTCTCTCTCTCTCACACACACACAGACACACACACACACAAATACACTAATGAAAGTTTTAAAATACAATGTCATTTGATTAAAGATTATGAAATAAAATGAGAACAATATTTTTGTATTTTTGCCTTGATAATAATTTAGTAAAATGTGTCTAATGATTTCATGTGTGTTGAAAGTAACAGACACATATCATAAGATGGAGGAAATCTTGGCTTCATTGGACAAGATTTGATTAGAAAATACATCCAGGAACATGCACTCTCAAGATTTATCATTTATAGAAAAAATATCTTAGAATCTATTTTAGAAAATGGATGCAATTGGTTCCAGTCAACTTGCATTACCTGTACAGGGCACAGATGTTTTAGTCCCAGTCTGCAAAATAATCAAAGAACAGAGTGCCAGGGGAAATGGTTTGGTAATATAAAATATTGGTTTCACAAGTCTGAGGACTTGGACTCAGATCACCAGAATCTACATAAGTTATACATAGTAGCACACCCATAACCCCAGCATTCCTATGGAAGAATTGGGGGCAAAGCAAGGAGAATCTTAGCAGTTTGCAGGTTTCTTGGCTTCTACACTGGACAGTAAGAGAGCCAGTCTTAAAGAAGATGCATGGTGAGCATTGGCATCTAAGGTTGCATGCAGCCTCGATGTGCGTATCACCATCTCATACACAAAAAAACCACATATATACATAGGCTATTTAAAGGAAGGGAGGAGAGAGAGAGAGAGAGAGAGAGAGAGAGAGAGAGAGAGAGAGAGAGCACTGACATGGAGAGGTACAGAAAAGCAAAATCAATGCCATTTGCTCATCAGAATTTTCTGTCTGTGCATTTCTTATAAGAAACTTATAAGAAATTTAATTAGGTTCATGGTTCTACAGGGTAAGTGTGTGTGTCGAGCACAAAGGATATAAAAGGAAGCCTGGATAGCTGTCACTACTCCCTATGTACCTGTAAGCCCAAGAACTCCCCTAGGGGAGAAAGGCTTTACTGCACTCATGGGGGGGGCGGGCACGATGATGCTGTGGGACAATGGTTGTACCCTGTATAAGTTTGTTTCTTGTACTTGTTTAATAAAATGCTGATTGGACAGTAACCAGGCAGGAAGTATACACAGGGTAACCAGGGAGGAAGTAGAAATGGGGCAAGGAGAATCTTGGAAAGAGGAAAGATTCAGTCTGCAGTCTTGTCACCCAGACACAGAGGAAGCCAGACTAAGAGGAAGCAAGATGTGACTGCCTCACCGAAAAAGGTACCAAGCCATGTGGCTAACACGGACAAGAATAATAAGATGTAAGAAAGAGTTAAGAAGCCTGAGCTAATAGACCAATCAGTTTTATAATTAACATAGATGTCTGTGTAATTCTTTGGGATTGAACAATGGCGGGACAGGGCGGGACAGAAACCTCAGTCAACACCATCACCATACCCAAACACTTCCCATGATGCCACACTCCTATCCGTGCTATAACGGCAATCATTTATCAACCAAGGCAAACCATATTCAACCATAGCACTTATTATACGTATCTAGAAGAATGCTTTATTAAAGCACACCAACTGGGCTTTATTGTACATGATTTCATCATATCTTTAACACAAAAACCTCAGAACCTGATTTCTGTCTATGCTTAAGACCTTACCTTATGAATTACCAACATTTTTTGTTAAGGATTTTTAAAATTTATTTATTTTCTTTTAAGTATGAGTGTTTTTTTCTGAATGTATTTATGCCATCATATGTGTGGTTAGTGCCCTCAGAGGTTAGAAGAGGACAGCAGATGCCCTGTAACAGGTATTATGGGTGATTGTGAACCACTGTATGGGTTCTGGGAATTGAATTGTGTTCTCTGCAAGACCAACACGTGCTCTTAATTGCTAAGCTATCTTTCCAGTCTCCATCAGCGTTTTTACACTCATTGTTTCTCTAATTTATTTATTTTTCATCTTTCTGCACACTCATGAATCAGATTTTTTGATTTTCAGTTTTTCCAAGCAGCAATAGTTGCTGCTCCTGGTGACCCCTTCATTCAGTTTTTGTAGACGGCATATACAGCAGTGTGTATCATATTTGTGGAATCTCAGCTTTTTCTTAGGTTCCTCAAAATCTTCTGCCTCCTAGGAACAAAACTGTCTGAGGGTGAGTGTTGAGATATGGGACAGTATCTGTTTCAGAAGGGGAGAATTTGCTGATTATTTTGGCTACTATAGAATTCATATTATTTTTTTGCAGAGTGCAAAGTCATTGTACCATTTTATATTTAAAGTTTAAATTCATTCCGGCCCCTGGAAGTTCATTAATTCACCTAAAATGTCCCTTTAACCTTTTGTGCTGGTGTTGTTATGGTTCACATTATTACAGCCGAAAATGAGCTGGCATTTATGGAGATGTGTATTTGAGAAATGGGATTCATGTTGCTTGTTCCTTGATAGGTAGACTGGAGCAAAGGTGTGTGCTGTCCTAGGCAGAGAGCCTGGTTCGCCAGGGTGTGCAGTGAGTGGAATTTCATCGCCTGAGGCCTTGGCACATCATCTTTGTTTGTTTAGACATTCTTGCTCTTCTCCTTCCTTTTAGCATATTCAGTATCATGTATCGTTGCTATCACTTTCCATTTCCTAACAAAGAATGAAAACTAAAGACAATGTCATTGCAAAAATATAAGCAAAATCCCATAACATTTGAGAGGTTTCTGACAAAATAAGAAATATATGTACTGTCTGATATCTGCAGACATTCTTCAAGTGGATCATGACTGACTTAGTGAATATGCCTGGTATAAAGTTACTGCCATAAATTAAGGAGTTTGAGATGGAGATTGCTTATAAACATCTCACATATTAAAAATCAATATTAAAAATCTAATATTTAAGTTTGAAAACGAACAAGATGGAATTCTACTGGGTAAGAGTGGAAACCAGGGATTGTCAGACCACAAAAGCATTGCCATTTTGAATTTCATAGGGTCTGTGTTACTAGCTGGTAAGAGCAGTTAGTTTGATTGTGATTGATGAGCTGTTTTTGAAAATCATAAAAGACCATGTGTTCATTTAGAACGATCTAAGAATTATCCTTGTCTCTGCCATCCGAGCCATATCCTTCCTCATAACTGCACACTGCCGAGTTGAAATTCATTATCAAAACAGCTGTTGGTGTGGCCAACTCCAAAGCAAGGGGAAATGAAGTCCTTGGAATGTCGGTAGCCAGGATTTCAGTGTTTCAAATACCATAAAGAGTCAGCTCATATTCTGCTCTACTTGCTAGTTTTTACCTGGGATAAGCTATTTGTTTGCTGAGTGTCTCTATTTCTTCATCCGGAAAAGATGAGGAAAGCGAAAACACCTATTTCTTGGCATTATCTCCAGGATTAAATGTATTGGTTCAGTGGAGAAAATGTGGTGACTGTGTTCAGTGCTTGATATCTATGGCGTTTGTACCTGGTCAGGCAGAAACAGAGCAAGCTCTTTATGTTCACTCCCCTTGAATGGCCAGAATGCTCACAGGTACTGTGTTCTTTGGGAAGGTACTTGTCTCTGTTTATTGCAAAGTAAGAAAGTAAAAATCATCAAGGAAAGGGCAGACCATATTTCAGGGCTCAAGAGTCTCAGTTCAAGAAACCTAAGAGACTGTCTCTGTTTTCTGGCCTCTGTACTGAGTCAGTTTCAAGAGGTCACATTGCTCATGCTCCGAGCTGGGTCAATTGGACTTCACCACTGTTCCCTGTCTCGCATTGAAAATCATTTGTTTAAGGAGCTGTGCAAGGTGTCTTACAAATGGAGTTAGACAAGGCTTTAGCACATTCTATAAATTGAACTCTGTATTCTTGTAAATTATGCTGACAGGCACTCCTAGAGCACAGTGAGGTCAATCCAGCCTCACGAAAAACGGTCTTCTGTGCTGTACACAAGCCAAAAACAGAGGAAGGACCCCAGAGATACCAAATTAATGGGGACAGAAAAAGCTTGTTCAGTTCCATCCAAGACCAGCATTACATTTCAATCAATCTTTTAAAAATATTTATTTTCAGTTTTTAAAATTGTCTTTATGTGTGTTTGTCAGAAAGAAGAGATAACTCTGGAGCTGGAGTTACAAGTATTTGTCAACAGTCTGGCATTGGTGCTAGGAATCAAACACTTTTGTGGAAGAGCAGCAAGGTCTCCTAACAGCTGGGCCATTTCTACAGCTACCTAATCAACCATAAAAAGAATTAATGATTAAAGTTATTAAGATGTAGAGACACAGGGTTCTAAAGGTAAGCTTACAAAGAACTTACTTTTTTGAAAACATATTGCATTTTGTAAGTATAAGAAGATTATTAAAATTATTAAAACACAGTTTGTGATTTTAATAGTTCGCAATTTTAGAGGACAGAATATGTATGCAAAGAACTAAATGAGACAAAGCAGACTGTAGGGACCATGAGTCAGAGGAAACGTTTTGTCTAACACTCCCCAGATGAACGGAACCGATCTACTAAAATTTATCTCATTCATTATTCTTATGGAGTGCCACATCCTTAGATGGAGCCCTTGCCACAGGGCATGCTAATATTGATAAGCTCAATTATTGATTAATTTCTACACTACAGAGTATGGGATGAAAATAGACTCCACTTGAGAACCAGAAGGTCTGAATTAAAACACAGACCAATCAATTTTACAATGGTGGCTTGGACAAGAAACTACTATCTCCCAACTTTATTCCAGGAACCAGTGTCATTATTTATTTCTCTTTCCTATCTCATTTCACATACAGTAATCAACAGATTGGCTCTCATGCATGTCTTGATAAAATCTCATCTCTTCATCCCAAACCCTAGGCTTCACCCTAGCTGTCATAATTTACCGTGGAATGGGGAACCCAAATAGTCAATCCCCATCACTCACAAGATATGTCACTCCTAAGCAAGACATTTAAGACTTTGGTGGGCTGAACACTGATTATTATTATCCTCACGCTTAGAGTATCAGCATGTATCTTCTTTAATGTATAAGCTTTAGCCAGTGCAAACTTTGTCTTTTCCTTGAGGTAGTTCTTGATGTAGATAACTCTTGATGTAGTTCTTCTGGGCTTGATGAAGACTTATTCATTATATTAATTATTTGATTTTTAAGAAAGATATTCATCATCTCTCTTAGACAAAGTAGGGGCACTTTAGAGAAGACAGTCCTGATCTTGAAGAACAATGTAGAATTTAAAATACTTGGTCTGGGTTATCTCACTCTATGTTTTCTAGATCCATCCATTTGCCTGCAAATTTCAAGATATCATTATTTTTATTTTCTGCGGTGTAGTACTCAATTGTGTAAATGTACCACATTTTCCTTATCCATTCTCAGTCAAGGGGTATTTGAGTTGTTTCCAGGTTTTGTCTATGACAAACAATGCTACTACGAACATAGTTGAGTGTATGTCCTTTTGGTATGATTGAGCATCATTTGGTTATGTACCCAAAAGTGGTATTGCTAGGTCTTGAGAAAGGTTGTTTCCTAATTTCTGACAAATTGCCATACTGATATCCAAAGAGGCTGTACCCAGAAAGACAAACATCATATGTACTCACTCATAAGTTTATTTTAGACATAAAGCAAGCCTACAATTCACAATCCCTGAGAACCTAGACAAAATGAGGACCCTAAGAGAGACATACATGGATCTAAACTACATGGGAGGTAGAAAAAGACAAGATCTTCTGAGTAAATTAGGAGCATGGGGACCATCGGAGAGGGTAGAAGGGGAGGAGAGAGGAAGAGAGGGAAGCGGAGGAAAATATATAACTCAATAAAAACAATGAAAAAAATACTTGGAACTTTAGGTGTCTCACAGGCCTTCCTTCCAACTCCACAACATATATCATAGAAATATTGATATTCACATCATATATTCAATATATCCTTAGCATACTAAAAAGTAAATAAGTAAGTATAATTGTGTACTGTCACAGAACATACATGACAGCCCTTAACACATCACTGCTGTTTGTTCCTGCTGGCCCCTGGCAGGTCATCCCGGGCTGGTTGCAAAGGTAACAGCTTGGACATCTTTCCACACCAAATCAAGTGTGTTTCAAGTTATCAGTGGCAACTAATACTCTAACAGCTCTGGTAGATTTCTAGTATGTGAATTATTCAAGGTAATTGCTATAATACTTCTGGAAATGATCCGTTCTCATTTTGATCATTGCATGTTGCCAGGATATTTTAAAATAGAGAGAGGCTTGGACACCAGTAAAGACATCAGTCACAGAAATTGGGAACACAGCGGGGGGGGGGGGGGGAGAAGAAATCTATACTGTAATAGTTTTAAGGAAACCATTGCCTATTATTGTACAGACAATGAGCAGTTTTAGTATAAATGTTTTGATCTAGCAATACATAATGGTTTGGAACCAGGGAAATCGTCTTTGAAGCTTCCGTGTTTTATATTGTATTTTTAAAAATTGCGAAGAACTCTACAGAAAGCCCAGTGATAGCTGTATATCTTCCTTTTGAACAGCCCTGCATAATAAGAAGGGATTAGGTAAAAGTGAGGTGCTCAGGAGGTATCTAGAGGAAGCAATGCTGGGAGGGCGCTCATCCAGAGCGCCTGAGCCCTAGCTAGAGGCAGAATTGAAGGCGTGGGCAGAGAAGCGCACTTGGAAGCCCAGAGCTGGCTCGCTTTGTTTCATCTCCCTTTCAAATGGCCAGGGGTTGCTTCCAGCCTTTGGGTGTATGCACTTCGGGAATTTTCAATCAGTTCTCAGACAGTTGACTTGCTCCAGGCCAGATCAGATACCTTTTTCATCTTCTTTATTATTATTCTCTTAAAGACAAGCAACTTTGTTTTCGCTTCAAAACGCACCCACTAGCTTTAATTTCTGGCTTTCTCTCTTTCTCAGCTAGTGAAGGCAGAGCAGGCTCTCAGGAGAGGATCATCCTGGGTGATGAGGATCATCCTCTTTGAAACTGCAGTTGTAGCTGCCAAGGAGTAGCCAACAAGCACCAGATTTATGTGCACTTTGAAAGAAGCACCTTTACCATTGGCTTTTTGAGCGGCGCTGTCGCTAGGGAGCCAGCACCGCCTCGGGGAGCAGCCTGGGTACTGGCTCCTGGCAGCCAGGAGCTGGGCGCACACCGTGGCGCGCTTTGGGCGGTTCCGCGCGCTGCCACCCCTGCGGCTGCCGATGTCCCCAAGCTGAGCTACCGGAGGCGCTGCACAGACACTCGCCTCTGGCCACCGCCACCGGCTCCTGCTGCTGCCGCCCAGAGGACAAACGAGCCTCTGCCCGCGATTTCCCCGCGGCGGCCGCGTTGCGGAAAGCTGAGCCGGTGGGCGCGAGCTGCAGGACGCTATGGAGTTCTTTCCTCGCTTCGGAGTTGCTTGAGTTGGCAGAGCCTCGCTGGGGTTCCCTGCTTTCTGCTCCCTGCTCCCTTCGGGGCTCGCCGCTCACCGCTTACCCGGTTGTTGCCCACCGCTGTGCCAGGGAGCCCAGGCTCCAGAGCTCCTGTCCCGAGTCCATTTGGGGGCAAAGGAGGGGCTGTCGCCAGCCAAGGGGCACTGTCTTCTCTCATCTATTTCTCCATGGCGTCTCGTCAACAAACCCGAATCCAGGCTTACCTGGAGAAAAACAAGATCGGTCCTCTGTTTGAGGTAAGGAGCCCTGGTGGGCAACGATCCCGCTGTCTTTGGGGGTTGGGGTGCAGAAATAAAATCAGAATCCCCCTAACTGGAGGTGGGGTGCAGAGCAAATGCGCGGGAGAGGGAGCACTGCCTGGTTAGCTGTTCTGGAACGCGGCCCAGAGGGCACTTGGCCAGTTACCTGGACGCAGACAGGTGAGTTCCGGAGGGTCCACCCTTAGCCTAGCAGGACAATTGGAGCCGTCCGACTGTCCTGCATCTACTACCAACATGGTAGGGCTCGCACAGAGTGAGACGGGCAATTCATATGCACACCATCAGACTAACACACACACACACACACACACACACACACACACACACACACACACACACACCTGGAATTCACACTATCTTGCATGTTAAATTTTTTTTTATATATAAATATGGGCAGAATAGGGCCTGAAAAGGGGGAGGAAGTGCCCAGTAGAGAAAGAATACGTTGAACCGGAGGGAAGCTGGCCCATTGGGAACCCGATACTGATCTGTGCTTGAAACTAGAACCCTTTGCCTAGCTGCCCCTACCTGTGTTCAAAGGTGGAAACAAGGTGGGAGGGAAGGATTTGGGGAAAGCATGCCTGTTTTCTGAGAAGGAGACTATCTTGAGTTGTTTTTTTCGCCTTTAAATAATTGGTGACAAAAACACAAGGGAGGAAAAAGAGCAGGAGCAAGAGGGAAACTGCGACCTAGGGGCAGAAAGCTGGGTACTCACTGGGGGCACCGCAGGTTGCTTGCTCAGTGCTGGCGGTTGGGGGTGGGGTCAGGTATTCAGGTGGCAAGGCTCATCAGGGAGGGAAGCCCTGGGTTCCTTACTCTCACTGTCCACTATCCTAGATGAGCACCCACTAGAGGGGAGCCAGAGAAGGGACCAACTGATCTCCAACACACACACACACCTGAAAAACGGCTGCAGATCTCTTAGCTCGAAGAGTTGGGGAGAAAGGGGAAAGGGGGGTTATTATTGGTGTTGAGGATGGAGGTGCTTCTTGCAGACCAGGGCAGGAGAGAGAGAGAGAGAGAGAGAGAGAGACTGAGAGAAAGAGAGAGAAAAAATGATGCGAATTAATGGCCTAGTTTGAAAGGACTCATGGTGTGTGTGTGTGTGTGTGTGTGTGTGTGTGTGTGTGTGTGTGTGTGTGTATCAAATAAGTCTTTTTCCCTGGGGAGAACAGGTTTCAAATATGTAAGCTTTGCGAAATCCTAAAGTTTTCCTGCCCGACCTTAAGTTAATGTGGTAATATCTAGAAGTGTTGTAGCATTGTTCTACAAAAACTCCTTTAACAGGACCACAAAGTCTTGCGGCTCTATTAATATTCTGTTGGTTTCAAAATGTTGGCAATGGAAATCTTGCTTCTGCTAAATCGGTACCCTCCAGTCGTGTGAGCCTCTAGAACCCTTTCTTTATGCTTAGTTTAATGCTTCTAAGTTACACACGCCTCATATCAGTAAAGCGCAGAAAGGTAGAAGCAGAATGATGAATAGTATATAAATTGCATCAAAATAATCGCATGAATACATTTAGACTGTATTTGCCGACTGGCAACCTGGAATCTAAAGCTCCATTAGCCATGGAAAAATAAGTGAATTTCTCTAAGAGACAGCTCTCTCACTTATTTCAACACTCCCATCCTTCTTTCTAAGTGATAATAATGGAATTAACCTTCTGCGTAATTAGGAAAGAAGCTCAGGTTGGTATTTACGAGTTGTCTCCTCCCCTTTAATGCTCAGCAGCTAATTCCCCACGGAAGAGTTTTAAGTGACAGAGGAAATTGTTTCACAAAAGCTTTCTCTCTCCTCACCCAAACCCAACAAAATTCTAAGCCTTCTCTTGTACTGCACGTCCATTACATAATCCCCATTAGCTTGGATTGAAGTGATGAGTAGCTAATTTTTAAGGATTAATGAGCACTTTCCATCACTGAAGGGAGGAAAAAAAGCACGGTAAGTTCTCTGCTAAGGGCAGGGTGGGGCAGATGCTCGGGCAGTCATGGTGCTAGAGCTTGGCTCTGAGAGCAGATGTTTCTCCTCGAGTTAGAAATCAGTGTAGTCAGATGTGGTGGCCCACAGTGGCCATACTGGCACTTGTGCGGCTGCAGAGAGATGATCACCATAGTTACCCGGTCAGTCAAAGGTGGAGAGCAATACCTGTCACAAATACCTGTCACAGCAACCCCCCCCCCAAGTGACCAAACCTAACAGCAACAAACAAACAAAAAACCCAGAGTACAGAAATACAAGATGGATGCTGACGATCTCAAATTCCTGTGACTCAGTGATTCTCAGAACTGACTTGGAAGCCTCAGTGGAGAGTCCCTGGGATGTGGACCATCACGAGTAGTACAATAGATCGCTACAATTCTTGGACCACATTTTGAGAAATAATAATGGAAACTTAAAATTTTCTTTGACAAACCACCAATCAAAATAGGCAACTCCCATACTTATCACCTACAATGTTGTCTGGAGGCCCAAGTACTGACACAGGGTTCCTCAGTTGTCAAAACATGCAGTATCTGGCAGTGTGTCCCATTGTGGGCTTTGTATGTGAGGAATGTTTGGAGAAAGCTATATACAGTGAAACACTTTAAAGGGAGTTTATCAAAGTTATTTAAAGAATATCAAATAGGAAAGATAACCTCCTCCCAAGGGTGAGAATGACTGGATTTTCTGGATTTTTTTAAGACTATGTAGTCATGGCTGCCTTGGCTAGAACTTCATTTGTAGACCAGGTTGATCTTTCAGAGGTCCACCTGCCTCCACCTCCCAAATGCTGGAATTAAAAGCATGCCTCACTATTCCAGGATTGATTTTTTTTAAAACTTTGAAATCTATTTATTCAATTTCTGTACTTAGTTTATCTCTTAATATTGGCTTTATCACTGCTAATTTGTTATGTGTGATGATTAAAAGATGTTGCATTCACCACCTCCAAAATAAATTGAAGCTAACTTTAATTTGAAGTCATATAGGAATATACATTTAAACTGCCTTTAAACATGACCTAAAACAGTTTGAAGCATTGCAAACCATGCTTTAAAAATCATTGCATAAGAGCCCCAAGTGATGATATTTTAAAAGATTATGAGCCCATGCAAGATAAAATGACTTGCATTCCTCAAACTTTGAAAGTTATGTAGCATGTAATAGTTTCAGTTTTCCCTTTGGCTTTTTAAAGGCAGGCAAGCAGTGTGTCACCTGGGCATTTGGTTTGCAAAGAGTGTTTTACAGAGCTGTGATCCCATAGAACTGTGACTTTGCTCACTTTAAAATTTACATCTAAGTTTTTATTTAACTGGAAAGGTATAAAATGGTTCATGTCCCACAAAAGTGAAGTAGTTTTGTAACATACATAAATGTGTGGTGTGAAGAGAGTTGTATCGAACCCCAAGGCCAGCATGTTAATATCTTTTAAAAAATCAGTACTTAAAAACTCTGTACCTGAAAAAAAAAACAACTCTGTACCTGAATTGCTTGACATTTACCTGCTTAGGGAATTAAACTGGCCCCTTTTGTCTTTAGTAGAAACCATTTAAATTAGCTCCTGAGAGATTATGTGATGTGGAACAGCAACATCCCTCATTTTTCACACAAAGAGCTATGCACTTTTAGTTCCCCCTTTTATTAAATATACAGTAATTATTTACTGGTTGGAAAGATATTCAAGATAGCCAAGCATATTGGTTCTGCTTTCACCAAAGAGTATGACATCCTGAGCTAGTTCAAAAAGTAGTAAGGGTACTCATGTGTTTTCACAGAAATTTCAAGTCTATGTGTGCTGACTGTGCAGTCAGCCAAACTCAGTGTACGTCTTTGAATGTGGTCTTTCTCCAAGTAGACTGGAGTCACTTTCTCATCATGCTTATAATTCACTGTCCCATTACTTATATGGCCTAAATCTGTATGAACTAATTTGCTGCACACAGGGTGATTTAGACTCAGGACCAAATCTTGGGCTTCCCCAGACCCATCTTTGTACATTACACTGTAGTATTGCTTGCTCATCTCTGGTACGTACACTTATGGAAGCTCAAACTTCAGTCTGCTTCTATCCTTCCCAAGCTCATGACTTTTCTTTTTTAATATCCTTTATAGTCTGAAAAGCATACCCTGCTCTTATTAGGAAGCTATCCTGTCTGTGGAGATGTATGCATGGTTCTTGTGGGAGCCTGCTTGTTTGTTCACAGTTGCTCAGCCCCAAAATAATCATACAGGAACTATATTATTTGCAATATATTTGGCCAATAGCTAAAGCATATTTCTAGCTAACTCATATCTTAAATTAACCCATCTCCATTAATCTGCGTATTGCCACTAGGCTGTGGCTTACCGGGTAAAGTTTTGGCATCTGTCTCTGGTGGGGCTACATGGCTTCTCTCTGACTCCTCCTTCTTTCTCCCAGCATTCAGTTTAGTTTGCCCCACCTAACTCTCTTCTGCCCTTTTCTGCTATAGGCTCAAAGCAGTTTCTTTATTAACCAATGGTATTCACAGCATGCAGAGGGGAATCCCATATCACATGCTGATGGCTGTGGTTAGCATATGGCTATAAAGGGTACAGAAGGATAAAAAAGTCACCCCTTGCTAAACTCAAGAGGTGAGCTCTATGCCCATATAATTCTGAAAGATAAATGTAAAAATGTAATTTTTAATAAAATGCTTCCAAGGGAGAAGTCATAAAAATACCAGCATGATACTTAGAAAGTCTTCAAGTTAATAATAAGCCAATATGTGTTTGGAGCAACTCTTGTCAGAGATTTCCTCTCAGTTCTTGAAGTGATAAAGGTTTTTTTTGTTTCTAAATTTATATTAATCTTTATAATCCTGAAACAGTTAGAGAACCATACATAAGGTAAGATGATCATTTGAATAACATTTTCCAAAGCCAAAGTTAATACATTTGTATTGATTTACCTTAAAATAATCTTTAAATGCATTTAATATGCTTTAGGTTATTAGTACATTTATTTTTCATTTCTACCTTGTGGTGTTTTCTTTTCAATTAGTTTATAAGTAAATAATGAAGTAGTGCTGGGGATGTAGTTGACTGGGCAAGCACTTGTCTTTTATACACAAGATCTGTAGTCATTCCTGAGCACTCCTTGCCCCAGCAAAAGAAGATTAAAAAAAAAAATAAGCATTCAAAAACATTACCAACATATTTGAAGATGCAAGTAGTATCTCAGTGTTTGAAATGCTCTTATTATTTTTCTAAAACAGCCTTTTATTTTATTTTACATACCAATCCCAGTCTGTGATCAATGGAAATATGGGATTTTGGAAATACTATGGCCCTCTTTATTTCCTTACTATTTAAATTAATCAGCCGTCAGGCAGAATCATGCAATGAGCACAGCTAAATTGGGCAGGTGACCTTGAGGATATGTGGACCTGATTCAGGAGCTGAGCGGAGCAATCACTTGGCAGGACCAGATGATTTTTTTTATTCGGGGGGGGGGGGGTGGTGGTGGTGATACAGGTATTAAGGAAAGAATCGCATTTATTGAAAATCATGAAAGCCATTTTTTCCTCCCAGATGAAGATATAAATCAGAGATTAGAAGTGGAGAAAGCTTGAATGTTAGAGTGGAATGGCAAGTGCTGTGTAACCTAAGGACTTTCAGTAGATTTGGAGATTTTACTTATGCTACGGCGTTTGTACCACATTTTTATCCTTACTCTGTTTACTGTGAGAAACTGACTTCTCACAGGGCAGGGTTCCCTGCCCTCTCTTAAACAGGGTGGGAGAGGGAGGAGGGGTTATGCGGGAGCAGGAGGGCTTTGGAAGAGGGAAGGAAGTGTAAATAATTGAATGGAAAAATAAAAATAGTAAAAAAAGAAACTGGAAATGCAATACCCAAGTAGCAATGAACACAGGTGGTACCCAGATTGTGGTGTCTAAATATCCTTCCTTAGCAGAAGGTGAGCTGGAGAGAAGACTCAAGTGGCTAAAAGCACTGGTTGCTCTTCCAGACGTCCTAGGTTCAATTCCCAGAACACACTTGGCATCTCAGAACTGTCTGTGGCTCTGGTTCTAGAGGATCTGACACCTTCACACAGATACAAAAAAAAGTCATAAAAACAGGAAACAGCCTTTTGATTTTCAGGTGTAGAGAGGAATGAGCAAAGCAAGTAGGGCCCTAAGGTAGCAACATGGGGGTTCTTAGAGTGGTGGCAATGATCTCTGCGTTTGGACTGAGCAAGTGTCAATATGCTGGTCTCGGTGTTATTCTGTATTTTACATGATATTCCGACTTGGGAACATGGAAATAAGAGATTTCTTGTACAGTTTATTGCAATTGCATATGCGTCTACAATTACTTCAAAATAAAATTTTAATAAAGTAGTCCCCAGTCTATGTATGGTTGAGTTTCAGGCACTGTGACAAAATCACTTAGAACACCATCTTAAAGGAGGAAGGTTGATTCTGACTCATGATGTCCGGCCACGGCCCCTTGGCTGTTTTCTCTCAGGCCCGTGATGGGAGGCAGATCCGGGAGGGAACCTGTTCCACTCAAGGAAGCTGAAAAGGATGAAAGAGGCCGAGGAGCAGGGCAGTGCCTCAGTATCACCACATCCCCAGGGACATGTCTCAGAAGGTGAACTTCCTTCATCTTGGCTCATGAACCTAAAGTGTCTGCCGCTTCTCTACAGCACCAACACCTGGGGAGCAAGCCTTCAACACCTGTGTTTGGGGGGACACATTTAGGTTCTAACCATAACATTGTCTCACATACCATTTCTTAAGAGGCTGTTGGTTCCATAATCAAACAATTAAAGTAAATTACAGAATTGGCTAAACTGTTCAAAATGTAAAGACTGACAAGATAAACACAACGTTTTTAGGCCTTTGTTATATACAACAAATTATCAATAAGTCCTTAAATTTAGGAATTAAAAATTGTACACTTCTCAGCAAAACAAATCTTACTGATCCTCCAGCTAGTCACAAAAATATTACACAATACTGCAGTGTATTTAGACGACATGATGCAAATTGCTGAAAGAATCAATAATTTTGAAGTTGTGTTCTCTTAAATGTAAATATATATTTCAATTTGATGTGTAAATATGGTTATTCTATTAACATTGGTGGAATTTTTGTACTAGAAAGTTGCTTAAATATATCAAATTAAAAGTGCTTTTTCTGAAATTAAGTTACTTCACTTAAAATAACAGTTTTCTAAAATTTTAAAATAACAAATCTATCAATTTTCCTGCAAATTTCCAAGTTTCATTTTCTTATGACTGAATGAAAGCATATTGTATATACGTAGCACATTTTTATGGGCCATTCATCAGCTGATGAACAATGTAGGGTGACTCCATTTCCTTGCTGATGTGAATAAAGCAGCAATGAACATATACGTGCACAGAACTCCGTAGTGGCTTTCAAGTCTTATGGGTATTTGCTGTTTATTCTTTTCCACATGTGGGTACTAGCTTTCAAAGCAGATACATGTGTGTCAATGAGAGAGAGAGAGAGAGAGAGAGAGAGAGAGAGAGAGACTCATGAAACCAGAAAGAAGAATATTAAAAGAAAAAAAGGTGTCAAGGAAATGAGGAAATAAGGAAGGACCATAGGACACGTGACATCAAAGTTGAAAAGAACTATTGGGGTGGAAGGGTAAGGCAGGAGGGTCAGGGAGCTGAAGACGCTTGTGGGAAGATCAACAACAGACAATTATGCTTAAAATACCATAATGAAGCTTTTATATGCTAATTTAAACAATGAAAGTAGGAATCAACAAAAACTCTTAAAATTATATGAGTAATTATACATATGAACGTAATTCATTGTGACGGTTCAAAGCCTCATTTTGCTGAAGCAAGCCCAAGAAATCTCAAAAAAAAAATAAAGGAAAGGTTTATTTCTGCTCACAGTTTTTAGAGGTTCAAGTTCACCTTCAGTTGGCCATATTACTTGGGGTGTGTGAAGAGGTAGTCCTTCATAATAGGACTTGCTCACCTCATGGAAGCTAGGGGATGAAAAATAGAGACGACTCCAAAGTCCTATTTATCCCCTTCCTTGCTAACACATCCTAGTAGCCTAGCTTCTTCCTAAATTGCTGTATAGCAAGCTTAATGGTCCCACCACTGTCAATAGCAACACAGGCTGAGATAAGGCCCTTTCAACATGGGCTTCCAAGGAGCAGTCAGATTCTAATTACAATATGCTTGTCAAAGAACTCTCCAACCAATGGTTTCATTTGTAGGAATGTGTTATGCAGAAATCTTGGCACATATGTAAAAATTTGTAAGAATATGAATTGTATATTATTTGAAATGGTCAGAACTTGTGACTAAACTAATGCCTTTATAAATAATAAAATATTTAGATCAGTTTGAAACCATGTTTTGAAAAAAATACACCTATTAAAACGAACCAAACTGATACTCATATGCAGAGTTCACTACTGCTATTTAAAAGTCTCTGTAATAACAGATGACTGAGACTTGGAATACTAGTGTGCCCTGATACATACTGAAGTGAAATATGAAAAAGATTTCACATAGAAATATTTAGAATTTACTTCCTTTTGTATGTATAGACACATTTAAATGAAGTTGGAGAGCCATAGGCTGACAGTGATATAAGCTGGTATCGGAATCCTTGTCTTCCCTTTTGTGTACATGTTTTAGCTCCCCAATTGTGAGTGTGTTTTTTCAGTGTCTCTTTAAGAACAAACAGATGTGATCACAGATTCTCTGTTGGGTTATATTGACTGCCGACTTGACAGAATCTACCAACACCTCGGAGACAAACATCTGCCTATGCCTGTGAGGAATTTTCTGGATTAAGTTAACTGGGTCTCAGAGTGTTTCTTTGTACCCTAAAGTATTTGAATGTTCTAAAATATTCATATATTGCATTTATATTCTTCAGTGTAGCTAATTATTAATATGTGTGTGTAGTGTATGCATGTGTGTCTGTGTTTTCACATGTGTGTGGGCACATATAGATGCCTATGTAGATCAAAAATTAATATCTAGTGTCTTCCTTGATCACTGCCCACTTTATTTATTGAGGCATGATCCTTGGCTAAATCTAGAGCTTAACTACATTTAATTTAGCTAGTCTGCTCATCCTGGAACCTCTCATCTCTGACTCCCTAGTAATGGGATTACAGGCAGGATAGCTCTCTTGCCTAAATTTTCTGCATTTGCTTGGGATTAACTCTGGTCCCCAGGATTTTGCCATAAGTGTTTATCTATCTTGCCTTCTCCCAAGTTCCCGTATACCCAATTTTATTTGAAAGAATATTAGACCTAGTAATCATGGCATATTTCTTTTTTCCCTTTTATTGAAAATAGGTTATTTTCTCACATAATATATTCTGATTATGGCTTCTCGGGAATTTCCTCTGCTCCTACCAGTTCCTTCCCACCATATTTCCCCACCTTCGTATTCACACTCTTTCTGTCTCTCATTAGAAAGCAGAGTGTTCTCAAGGATAATAATAAAATATTAACAACATAAAATGCTATAGGATAAAACAAAAACTATCACTTCAGATTTGGACAAGATAAATAAACAGAAGGAAAAGAACCCAAGAGAAGGCACTAGAATCAGAAACTCAATCATTCGCACTCAGGAATACCATAAAAACACCAAACTAATATAAAAAACATAATATTTATACAGAGGACCTAATACAGACCTCTTCAGGCCCTGTGCATGTTGTCCCAGTCTTTGTGAGTTCATATGACCTTTGCTCATATGAAATTGATTTAAAGGTTCTTTAAATGTCTCTTGGTGTCCTCCACCTTTTTTGGCTCTAACTCTGTTTTCATTTTCCCTTCTGTGGCATTGCCTGAGCCCTGAGGAGCAGAATTTAATAGATAAATCCTATTTAAAGCTGTGTGTTCCAAGGTATATCTCTTAGCATAATGTCTGGTCTCTGTATTTGCTCCCATCTGCTGCAGAAGGAAACTTCTTTGATGAGCAAGGCACAATCTTGTAGTATGGAGGAGCAGGCTGAGTCCGGCTGCCTGGCTAGCTTAACCCCTGAAATAACCACAAAAATTGTATTAATTTAATTACTGCCTGGCCCATTAAATCTAGCCTCATCTTGGCCAACTCTCACATCCTGATCTAACCCATTACCATTAATCTGTGTATCACCATGAGGTTGTGGCTTACTGAGAAGTGTATCTGACCTGGCAACTTCATGGCGGCTATCTGTCTCCCTTCTTCCCAGCATTCAGTTCTGTCTACTCCACCTACCTAAGTGCTGCCCAATCAAAAACCAACCAATGAAAGCAACACATAGATAGAAGAACCTCCTACACCACAGTCTGGGAACATACCAACATGTCATTAGGAGTAATTTTATAGCACATTTGTTTTGTTTGATTGATTGATTTTTTTAACCTGTATTTTGTGATTTTTACCTCAGGACCATGGGGGATCTAATCTTTGGTTCTTGGTCACCAAAGCAGTGTTGTGTATAGGTTCCATCTCATGGAGAGGGCCTTAAGTCAAATCAGGTATTGGTAAATTACTCCCACAAGCTTTGTGCCACCATTACCTTAGCATACCTTACAGGCAGGGCACCACTGTTGATCAAAGGATTTGTGGTTGGCCTGGTGTTTACATCCTCTTCTGGTAGCTTGCAGAGTACCTTCCCATACCAAAGACAATAGGACTCAGGGGCGAAGACTCTATGTAGGCACCAGCTCAGTGTCTTCATTTTCATTGAGTTGTGTAGGTGTCTTCAGCAATGGAGCCTTGCTGTCAGTTTGTGGACCTATATTCTTGACAATAGTCTGAAGTGTTTGGGATTCCTATGGGACTCCTTTGGCCAATAGTTTAATAATATGTAACCCAATATTACTCTGTAAGCTTAATTTGGTAACAAGAGATGGCTAGTTAAGACTGTCTCCTTCATTATTTGGTAATTTCTTTTAGATTGCTTTCATATATGTATATATTTTAGGAGGTTTATACTTTACTAGGTTTCCATACTACCCCTTGAATGTCCCTTAATGTTAGCCATCTCTCTCCATATTCCCTCTCTCCTCTTCTTTCTTCCCCCTTGATCATTCTATTTTAGCCCCTCCCCCATCCATTCAACTATCTATTCTATTTCCTTTTCTTAATGAGATGAGATCGATCTTACCCTCAAGTCCACTACTTACACCTACCCTCTGTGGTTCTATGACTTTTAGCTTGCTTATCATTGACTTAACAGCTAATATCTACATATAAGTGAATACACACTATAATTGTCTTTCCGAGTCAGGAATATCTCACTTAAGATGACGTTTCCTAGATCCATCCATTAGCTTGTAAATTTCATGATGTATTTTTTTGATAGCTGAGTAATATTTCATTGTGTAAATACACCACATTTTCTTTACCCATTCTTCTGTAGAGGGGAGGGACATCTAAGTTGTTTCTAATTTCTGACTATTATAAATATAGCAACAATGAATATGGTTGAGCAAGTGCTTCTGTGGTAGGATGAAGTATCCTTTGGGTTTATGCCCAAGAGTGGTACAGCTGGACCTTGAGCTGGACCTTTTCCACTTTCTCTTTTATCATGTTCAGTGTAACTGGTTTTATGTTGAAGGCTTTGATTCTCTAGGCCTTGAGTTTTGTGCAGGGCGATAAATATGGATCTGTTTGCACTCTTTTACATGCAGGCATTCAACTGGACCATCACCATTTGTTCATACTATGAAGACTTGAGACTGTCTTATTAAAATCGACCTTGGATCAAGGGGCAGAGCCAGCAACAAATTGACAGGAATTAGCTCTAGAGAGTTCAGAGGAGCCAGGGAGATGGATAGAGAAACACACAGGGAAAGTAGGAATGGACTTGGTCTTTTTGGTTTGGGACAGCTGAAGAGATGCCCTCTTGCTGGGTCTCCAGCTAAAAAGGAAGTTTAGTTGGTTGCTTCTTGGCCTCTGTGATCTAGCAGGTTTTCAACCCAACATCCGACTCTGGAATACTTAGTGGTAAATAGAACAATTTAGCATTAAAGATAAGCAATAAGCAATCAACAATTTGTTGAAGATGCTATTTTATTCCAATGTATATTTCTAATTTCTCTATCAAACATCACATGTCCATAGGTGTGTGAATTTATGTGATTTAATTTGATTCCATTGACTGACATATCTGTTTTGTTTCAATACCATGCTGTTCTATAGTATAAATTGAAATTAGGGATAATGATACCTCTAGAAGATCTTCGATTATTCAGGATTGTTTTAGCTATACTCATTTTGTGTGTGTGTGTTTTCATAAGAAACTGAATTTTTCTTTCAAGATCTATAAGGAATTGTGTTGGAATTTTGATGAAGGATTGTGTTGAATCTGTAGATTTCTTTTCTTTCTTTTTTTTTTTTTTTTTGATTTTTCGAGACAAGGTTTCTCCGTAGCTTTTGGTTCCTGTCCTGGAACTAGCTCTTGTAGACCAGGCTGGCCTCGAACTCACAGAGATCCGCCTGCCTCTGCCTGCCAAGTGCTGGGATTAAAGGCGTGCGCCACCACCGCCTGGAGAATCTGTAGATTTCTTTTGGTAGGATGGCCATATTTTACTATATTAATCCTGCCAATTCTTGAGCATGGGAGATCTTTTCAGCTTCTGATATCTTCTTCAATGACTTGACGTTTTTATTATACAAGTCTTTCACTTGCTTGGTTAGAGTTACTCCAAGATAGTTTATATTATTTGAGGCTATTATGAAAGGTGTTGTTTTCTTAATTTCTTTCATAGTCCATTTTTCATTTGTATATAGGAGGGCTGCTGATTTTTTATGAGTTAATCTTTTATCAAGTTAATAGCTAAAAGTGTGAATAGGATGTGGAAGTTTCCTGATGGAATTTTTACTCTCTCTCTCTCTCTCCACAGTCTGGGAACATACCAACATGTCATTAGGAGTAATTTTATAGCACATTTGTTTTGTTTGATTGATTGATTTTTTTAACCTGTATTTTGTGGTTTTTACCTCAGGACCGTGGGAGGGAGAGAGAGAGAGAGAGAGAGAGAGAGAGAGAGAGAGAGAGAGAGAGAGAGAGAGAGAGAGAGAGAGAGAACAGGTTTTCTCTGTGTTGCTCTGACTGTCCTAGAACTCTCATTAGAGACCAAACTGGCTTCGAACTCACAGAGATCCTCCTACATCTGTCTCCTATGTGCTGGTATTACATGTGTGCATCGCCTCTACCCAGTGCCTTTCAAGTTCTTATCCCCTTGATTTCCTCCAGTTTTCTTATTACTCTAGTTAAGATTTTAAGTACTGTATTGATATATATCAAGAGAGTAGACACTCTTGTTTTGTTGCCGATTTTAGTAGAATTTCATTGAGTTTCTCTCCCTTTAAGTTAATGTTGGTTATGTAATTGATGTAAACTGTCTTTATCATATTTATGTATTTCCCTTGTACCTCTAATTTCTTCAGGACTTGGATCATGAAGGGGTGTTGGATTTTGTCAAAGGTCTTTTCGGCATCTGATGAGATGATCATGTGGTTTTTGTCTTTCAGTTTTTTTCTTTTGCATGGAGGTTTTATATATGTTGAACCATACATGTATTGCTTGGATAAAGCCTGCTTGGTCATGGTGGATTATTTCTTTTATAAGTTATCTGATTCAGTTTGCAAGAATTTTATTGAAAATATTTGCACCTATATTCTTAAGGGAAATTTGTCTGTAATTCTCCTTCTTTGTTGGGTCTGGATTCTCTTTGTGTCTGTTATGTCCTCCCCACTTTCTAATTTTGTTAATTTGGCAATTCTCTCCATGCTTTTTAGCCAATTTTGGTAAGGGTTGGTCAATCTTACTGATCTTTTCAAAGAATCACTTTTTTATTTCATTGATTCTTTGTAATTTGTTGTTGTTGTTTCTATTTTATTTACTTTAGCACAGAGTTTATTTTTTGTCATTTCTTTGGGTGTGCTTTCTTCTTTATGGTCTAGAGCTTTCAGGTATGTTGTTAAATTGCTATTATGAGATCTATCCAGCTTATTTATGTAGAGATGTAGTGCTATGGTTTTGCTTCTTAGAACTGCCATCATTGTGTCTGGGTATTTTATATATTCAAATTCTATAAAAATCTTTAATTTCTTTCTGAATTTCTGTCTTGACCTATTTTTTATTTTATAGTAAGTTGTTCATTTTCCATGAGTTTGTAGGCTTTATATTGTTTCTGTTATTGTTAATATTCAGTTTTAATCAGAGCTGGTGTTCAAATAGGATGTAGGTTGTTATTTCATTTTCTTGTATATTTTGAGACTTGCTTTGTGACTGAGTTTGGGAGAAATTTCCATGATTTACTGATAAAAATATATATTCATTTATGCTTTGTTGAAATGTTTTGTAAATATCTGTTAGGTCCATCTGTTTGGTTTATAATGTCTGAGAGCTCCAGCATTTCTGTGCTTAATTTTTGCCCACATGACCTGCCTATTGGTGAGAACAGAGTATTGAAATCTCCCTCTATCAATGTGTGAGAGTCAATATGTGATTTAGGCTTTAGTAATGTTTCGTTTACAAATGTGGGTGCTCTTGTGTTTGGGGCATAGATGTTAAGAATTGTAATGTCCTCTTGGTAGGTTTTTCCTTAGGTGGGATTGTAGTGTCTTTATATACCTTTTCTTATTAGCTATTGTTTGAAGTCTATTTTGTCAGATAATAAAATGGCTAAACTTACATGCATCTTAGGTGCATTTGCTTGGAATACCTTTTTTCTATCCTTTACCCTGGGGTGATGTTTATCCTTGATGTTAAGGTGTGTTTCTTGGATGCGGCAGAAAGATGGCTCCTTTTTTCACATTCACTATTTTAGTTTGTGTCATTTTATTGGAGAATTGAAACCATTGATGTTGACAGATATCTATGACCAGTGATTGTTATTTTGTTTCTGTTGTTGGTAGTTGTGGTCATGTTTCTGTGTTTGTGTGTGTTTGCATGTGCTTGTGTATATCCCCTCTTTTGATTTAGCTCTTTTTGGATTATTTATTCTCCGTGTTTCCTTGAGTGTAGTTAGTTTCCCTTTAGCAAAGTTCTGTAGGGCTGTATTTGTAAGCAGATGTTTTTTAAATTTGATTTTATTATGGTCTGTCTTATTTTCACCATGTACAGTGTTGGAAAATTTATCTGGGTATAGTAGTCTGGGCTGCTATCTGTGGTCTCTTTGAGTCTGTAGCATACCTGTTCAAGCCCTTCTGCCTTTCAGAGTCTTTGCTGAGAATTCAGATGTAATTCTATTAGGTCCGCCTTTATATGTTACTTGATCTTTTTCCTTTGCAGCTTTTAATAGTTTTTTTCCTTTTTTGTTCTGTATGTCTAGTGTTTTGATTAATATGTGACAAGAGGAATTTCTTTTCTGATCCTATCTATTTGATTTTCTGTATGCTTCTCATACCTTGATAGGCATCTACTTCTTTAGGTTCATGAAATTTTCTTCTATGATTCTTTTGATAGTATTCTTTCTTTGACCTGAGTTTCTTCTTCTTTATTCCTATCATTCTTAGATTTGGTCATTTTTTAATGTCCTAGTTCTCCTGGATATTTTGTGCCAGGATTTTTTTTTTTTTAAGATTCAACATTTTCTCTGACTGATGTATCCATTTCTTCTATCATCTCATCAGTGCTTGAGAGTCTTTGTTTCATCTCTTGTATTCTTTTCTTGATGCTTGTCTCTGTGGTTCCTGGTATAGTTCCTAGATTGTTCATTTTTATATTTTTCTCAATTTGAGTTTTCTATTGATTCAGTTTATAATTCTAGGCTACTTTTCAGGGCTTGAAATTTTTTTATTCATTTCATTCCATTGTTTTTTCTCTGATTTCTTTTTATTTTTTGGATTATATTCTTTTTTATTAAATTATTTAATTTATTTTTAAAATGATCTTTTCTCATTTTACATATCTATACCACCCTGCTCCTCATGCTCCCCCCCCCCCCCAACTCCCATCCAGTCCTCAGAAAAAGAAAGGCTTCCCATGGGAAGTCAACAAACTCTGACATATCACTTTGAGGCAGGAACAAGGCCCTCCCCTCTATATTTAGACAGAGCACGTTATCCCTCCAAAAAGAATGGGCTCCAAAAAGCCAGTTCAAGCACTAGCAGCAAATCCTGGTCCCACTGCCAGTGGCCACAAAGACTGCCCCAACCACATACCTGTTACCCACATTCAGAGGTCCTAGTTTGGTCCTATGCATGTTCCCCTTCTGTCAGTTCAGAGTAAGTGAGGCCTCACTAGCTTAGGTCAGCTGTTTCTATGGGTATTCCATCACGGCTTTGACCCTTTTAGTCATATTATCACTCTTCCCTCTCTTGGACTGGTCTTTGGGAGCTCAGTGCAATGTTTAGCTGTGAATCTCTGCATCCGCTTCCATCACTTGCTGGATGAAGGTTCTATTATAATAATTAAAGTGGTCATCAATCTGGTTACAGGGGAAGGCCAATTCAGGCACCTTCTCCAGTATTTTTAGGGTCTTAGCTTGGGGTCATCCTTGTGGATTTCTGGGAATTTCCCTGGTGCCAGGTTCACACTAGCTGTATAATGGCTCCCACAATCAAGGTGTCTCTTTCCTTGCTCTCCCTCTGTCCTCCCCCATCTTGACCATACCATTCCCTCATGTTCTTCTCCTCCATGCCCCCTTCCACCTTCCCTTATTCCCCCTCCCCAGCCCCAATTTTCTAAGAGAGGCATACATGGATACCCTGGGGAAGGGGAAATAAACAAGATCTCCTGAGATTTTCATTGATTTATTTAAAGGACTTAATCAGTTCCTCTATCACAGTCAGAAAACAAACAAACAAAAAGCTGTTTTAAGGTCTTTTTATTATGCTTCATCATGTTGGAATATTCAGGATCTGCTGTGGTAGGTTGTTGGGTGCTAATGGAGACATAGTGTCCTGGCTGTTATTGATTTTGCTGTTACACTGGCATCTAGGCATCTGGGGTTGGAAAGATTATACTTCTAAGGGCTGATATCTGCTCTTGTCTTTGTTGAGTGGGTGTTTTGTTCCTTGGTTTCTGTTTACTCTCTGGTTCTTGGGAGATCACGGTGCCTGTGTGTTGCCATGTAGGAAATTCTTCTAGAGTCATGATAGATAAGCCACTGGAGTTATATATCAATGTGTTTCTACCTATTGGGAGTGTTCTATTCCACAATAATGTCTTGATTAGTTTTGAGTATTTGCATCATGATGTACAACATTTTGAATATATATTGTTGAAGGAGAGAGGACCTGCTTTTCATCCCTGCCACCCAGTTAGCTTAACCCCCAAAATAATCACACAGAAAATGTATTCATTTAAACACTTCCTGGCCCATTAGTTCTAGCCTCTATTAGCTAACTCTCACATCTTGATTCAATCCATTTCTAATAATCTGTATGTCACCACAAGGTCGTGGCTTACCGGGAAAGATTCAGCATGTCTGACCTGGCAGCTCCATGGCAGCTTTCCCTCTGCCCTTCTTCCCAGCGTTCAGTTCTGTCTACTTTGCCTACCTAAGTGTTGCCCTATCAAAAGGCCAAGGCAGTTTCTTTATTTAACCAATGAAAGCAACACAGACAGAAGAGCGTTCTACACCAATATATTTAAAATATATAATATATAAACATATATAATGCCATATTGAGTACTGAGAAAAATAAGCATACATAGAGCATTTCTTGTATCTATAGCAATTACAGATATAGTCAGAATGCACTCAAGTGATTACATTCTGGCATATCTATATTATCTATACATTTTTGTATCCTTTTGATATACCTGACCAATTTTCTTACATCAATAGAGTTCACGGTTACAATACTAGCAATAAGTCTCACTTAAAATTCAGATTTAAGGTCTATTTTTAAAAGAAATTTGCTGAGAAACTGCATATTCAACTGAATCGAATACAGCGGTCCCTCTTACAATTGCTTTGTTCTTAGATGTTCTCAGCAAAAATAAAAAGGAATGGATTATTCAAAATATCTAAATTACCTTCTCGTTATAGGTGGTCTTCTATTTCTGATGTATTGATAGTTTTAAAGTGAAAGTTGTCTCTGTAACGTAAAAATCAAAAATTACACTTTGAAATATAGTAAAGGGCACATTCAGAGGATCTAAAACCTGAGATTATGCCCCTGTTGAACCTACTGATCTAAATCCATTGTAACAAAGTACGTTGCATTGAAGTTGTAATTGATTTGTCTGTACATTGAACTCAATTGCATATGGATGCATTATGGTATATTTTTGAAACATTTTGAATTGAATGTTCTTTACCCCTAAGAATTATCCCTAGTGAATCCAGTATTTGTGTTTGTTTCTTGCTTTTCTCGTTTTTCCCTAAGAAGTAACAGTCCTCTTAGTATTACATTAAATGACAGTTAAAAGCAGATATGTTGGTCTATCATGCTTATCTAGTTCTTTGAGACATTTTTTAGTATCTTGACTCTTAGCCTTGCGTGAAGCTATGAGTAACAATACTCTTAACTTTGTACAGATTTTTACATAGCCTGCTTTGTGGGCTTCTCAGCTTCATGAAAGAGTTTCCACATCTGTATGACTATTTTCAGTCTGACCCTCACAGCACATTCATCTCTGACCTTGAGGTCTGCTGGAGCTGGCAGTCTTCCACTCTTACAGTTTATAAGGGATAAAAGATGGATTAGCATCATTAGGTTTCTTAATAGTTGAGTTTTAAGAAACAATATCCAGAGAAGAATTTATAGGGTTCATGCCCATTAACTTTCAAGTTGTTAAAAGATATGTATTTGGGCTGGAAAGATGGCTCAATGGTTAAGAGCACTGGCTGCTCTTCAGAGGTCCTGAGTTCAATTCCCAGCAACCACATAGCACATCACAACTATCTATCATGAGATCTGGTGCGCTCTTCTGCTGTGCAGGCATATATGCAGGCAGAGTATTGCATAAATACTAAATAAATAATTTTTTAAAAAAAGACTGAAAAATAAGATATATATTAGGATGAAACTAGTTGACCAAGGACCTGGCTATCCATTCTCTGAAAGGTTGCACTATGAAAAATTGCTTTCATCAGATTATACACTGGAATGAGTAACAAACACTTGACTGAGAGCCCCTGCAGAAATCAGATCTATGAATTCAGTTTTGATCGTTGGAGTCTGATATGAAGGGCCACTTTCATTACATTAGCAGATACTATTTTTAAAAGACCTATTGTGTGATGTCAAAAGTGGATACTAGGTGTTTTGGAATCTTAAGCAGCATTTCACCCCGCTATGTCGGTCTTGGAAAACCCAGACCTCAGCCATAGCAAGATTATCATGAACATTCTTTTTTCAGATTGACTTTATATTGTTTCAGTGACTCTCTTTCACTCCACTTTTGATTTATCATCATCATAACCATTATCATCATCATCATCATCATCATCAACATCATCTATGCCCTGGCAATGTTTAAGCATGCACGGACAGCCCTGTGGTGGTTCTTCAGTTGTTCCTATCCTGGTTAGTCCTAGATGTTGTGTTATTGTCATATCCAAGGTTCTACAGTTTTCCTTTATGCTGTCTATCCAGAGTTTTTTGGACCTTCTTCACCTTATCCCGTGCACTCCTCCAAGCAGTGATATCTTCCCGTATCTGCTATCATTCATTCTCATAACATGGCTGAAGTATCTTAAGCTCCATTGTCGTATCCTATAGTTTACTTCCTTCTGCAGATGGATATGTTTCTAATGTGATCGTTGGGCAGCCTGTCACTCTGTGTGATGCCTAAAATCCATCTGAGACATGCCATCTCAAACATATACAGCCGTTGTTCTGAGGAGCGTTTTATTGTCCAGGTTTCAGGGTTGTAAAGAAAACAGCTGAAGAAAAGTGTCTCATATACTTGTAATTTTGTTATTGTTGTTGTTGTTATGTCTCTTGCTGACCAAACCTTTCCTAGTGCCTGGAATGCAGCCCTCTCTATCTCTATCCACCTCTTGACATCTGAAATAGTTCCCTCCTTAGAAGTGAGTTTCCTCCCAGAGAAACAAAGTTGACTGTTTCTTGAGGTTCTAATTCTTTATTACAATGTTAAAATCCTGTGCGCCCTTCCCAAGTGCTGTATCTCAGTCTTCTCGATGTTTACTTTCATACCAAGGTCTTCACTTACTTCCAACCCTCTGTTTACCATGACCTGCGCTCATTTGGACTTTCATCAAGTAGTGCTGTATTGTCGGCAAAACATAAGTTATTGATTCACACACCACCTATCTGCATGCCTCTCTACTCATCCTCCAGGGCTGTTGATATTATTAATTCCAGGAATATATTAAAGAGGTGAGAGGTGACACTCCCATGATTGTCTTAAACTGATCACTTAGTTCTCCACAGACTGACTGATGCAAGGGTGTGCTTAAAGGCATCTTCTAATATTTTTATGATTTCCTCTGGGTACCTGTAGAATCTCATTGTTTCCCAAAGTCCTTTTCTCCACATGTTATCGAATGCCTTCCTGAAGTCAATACCACAGAAATATAAGTCTTTTTCAACTTATTCATATTTTTCTACCTGCTGCCTCAAAGTGAAGATCTGATCAATTGTTCTCCTGTTAACTCTCAGTCTGCACTGAGCCTCTGCTAGGATTTCCTCTGTTCTGCCCTTGATCCTTTGCAGGATGATGGAGGAGAAGATCTTGCTGCTATGGCACAACAAACTAATGCCCCTGTAATCTGAGCAGTCCAGCTTGTCTTTCTTCTTCTATATGGGAATTATGACTGAGTGCTTCTATTCCATGGGAATCACTTTGTGTTCCCATATCTCTCTGAAGAGACTGAAAAGTGCCTTGGGCCCTGAGTCCATTGTAGCCACCTCCAGCTCCTCCACCGTGATGCCATCCAATCCTGGGGCCTCCCTGCATTTTGCTTTCTTAATGGCTTCCTCTATCTTGTTCATGTCAATATTTAATATTTCCTCATCATCTCTGGTTTTTGAGTGGCTGCCAGCGTGTTTCTCATTGAAGTCTATGTTGACAGAATTAGGGTCATTGTATAGGGTGTCAAAGTATTGTCTCCGTCTTTGCTTTACTTCTCCTGGTTCTGTTCATAAATGACCTTGCTCATCTTTAATCACCTGAATCTGCAGAGCACATCTGGCAGTTATCTATCTGATAGCTTCATAGACAAGATGTGGTTTATTATGGAGTCTAGTCTCTTCGACCTCTTTGTGTATACTTTGTATATACAGCTCTCTATCCTTCTTTGCTCTTCTTCTGACCTCCCTGCACAGATAGTTGTTGTGTTTTGCTGCCTGTGGATTTCCTCTTCCTTTGCTCTTTAGCTTCTTTCTTCTTTAGCCAGGTTGATTGTCTCTGCAGTAAGCCATTCTACTGGCATTGGCCTTTTTGCATAACCAAGGGTCTCCTTTGAAGCTTCCTGTACAGCTCTTTCAATTTCTCTCCCACTTGCTTTCTACTCATCAACTCAGACCATGATTTCCCTCATCTTGTTATCAGCGGTTCTCTTATACTCTCTCCATACAGCTGGGTTCACCAGTTGTTTATGATCGATCTTCCGGTTCATCTTGCCTGGCGTGCCTCTCCTAATTTTCCATTGAATGTTGGCCATAACAAGTTGGTGATCTGACCCTAAGTCAGCACTAAGATTTAATTGGCTGCTTAGGAAGGTAGATAAGAGTAAACAGAATAATAAAGAATACACAGAATAATATAGTGAAATGTGTGTCTGTGTGTTTGCCAGGGGTTTTTGCCCACCTCCAGCATCTTGATAGTTTGCCCCACATGAGTTTTGTTTTGGATCTGTACAAATGATTTGCATAGCAGAGGTCAAGCAATTGTTCCACTGTATTGTTCCTTTTTCTGAATCCATATGGTCCTGTGACACTATAGTCCATTCTTTCGGATCCCACTCTCGCACTGAAGTCACCCATAACGATTAGTATGTCATTCTTATTCATCCTGCTGACCTCTTTCTATAGGTCTGTGTAGAAATAGTTGATAATATCTTCTTCTGCTTCTGCTGTTTGCATGTTTATCTGTGTGATAGTTGTGTCATTGTCTGAAATCTGGTTGATATAATTTTGTCATTTATAGGTCTGGGAGATACTGGGGCACTGTCAGATTCTGGGACTTTAATTCAGGTGTTTCTGTTGTACTTGTCTATATTGGATTTCATGGTCTGAGTTGATGAGGATGACTGACCAGGTCTCTTCCTCTTCATGTGGCAGCCTTTAACCAACCAGCTAAACCTCTTTCCATGCATGTACTAAACTCTACAGGTTTCCAGAGGACCTAGCTGGTCATTTCCAGTCTCGTCATTGAGGCAGCTACCAGGAGACCACTTTTGATTTATACTGTTTGATAACTTACACTCCTTTAGACACCATCTTTAGTTATTTTAAAAAATAAATATACTATATATGATATACATATATAAATTTTTATATATGTATATCATATATTATATAAAATATATTAGAGTGATATAAATATATAATCTAATAGGTGTATTAGAGTAAAGCTCTTCTAGTCCAAATAAATTGAGACAACATGGGCTGTAACAATTTCTCAAAACCTTCATTCTCTCCATTTCCATTGTTCTCGGGGAACGTACCTGTAGATATGTCTGCCAGGGTTAGTCTTCTGAGCAACATACACCAAACATCCTTTAACTCAAGATTTGGGAACTTAGAACTTCTGCATAAACATGGAAGTTGTCCTACAACATGGATCTGGCTCTGTTTGGCTATTCAGATGAAACTCAGGTTCCATGTCTCATCAAGACTGGACCTCAGTGCCACCCAGTTTGGACAGTTTTCTAGGCACTGTCCATCATGGCTCATAGTTTAATTTTCACCAGAGTGTTCACCGATAAGATTTCCCTCTGACAGTCTTCATGATGCACAGTGGTCAGATTCCTGTAAGCGTCTATGCTTCGGGTGGGGGTGTTATTTATTTTAAAAATTACCAACAATTACATGAGTATGTGTTAAGGAATGAGCATTCCTTCCATGAGGGGATAGAATGAAGCCACTGTAATTGGGGAGAACTTCAAGATTTCATTGAAGTTTATCAGCACTACCAAAAAGGGACTGGACGTCACGGCACATGCCTTCAATCCCAGCACTCACATGGCAGAGGAAGGAGGATCTCTGAGTTCCAGGACTGCCTGGTCTATGGTCAGGACTGCACAGTGGAAGCCTGTCTTTAAAAACAAAACAAAAAAACAAACAGGCAAATACACGGACAATCCCTAAAAGGATGGCCACTAAGGATGGTTCCTAGCATATATGTGGTATCCTAGGCTACTGTTCTGCCTTTTGTTTTCCCTACACAACTCATCCAATTTCTTTTATTCTAATAAATTTTCATTACTTTATAAATAATACCATTAAAAATTTCCACTGCCTCCCCTCCTCCCACATCCCTCCCACTCCCCCATCACCCTCCCCCTTCAGTCCTAAGAGAGGGCAGAGTACCCTATCCTGTGGGAAGTCCAAGGCCCTCCCCCCTCCATCCAGGCTTAGGAAGGTATGCATCCAAATAGAATAAGATCCCAAAAAGCCAGTACATGCAGTATAGATAAATCCCAGTGCCATTATCATTGGCTTCTTAGTCAGCCACTATTGTCAGCCACATTCAGAGGGTCTGGTCTGATTCCATGCTCATTCAGTCCCAGTCCAGCTGGAGTTGGTGCACTCCCATTAAATCAGGTACACTGTCTGAGTGGGTGGACCAACCCCTCACGGTCCTGACCTCCTTGCTTATCTTCTCCCTTCTTCTGCTCTTTAACTGGACCTTGGGAGCTCAGTCCAGTGCTCCTATGTGGGTCTCTGTCTCTATCTCCATCTGTCGCTGAAGGAAGGTTCTATGGTGATATTCAAGATAGTCATCAGTCTGACTATGGGAAAAGGCCAGTTCAGGCACCCTCTTCTCCGTTGCCCAGGTATTATTTGTAATAACCTCATCCAATTTCTACACACACCATCTTACTGCACAGCATTTGTTGTTGTGAAGATGTTGTCCACCATTTGTCCTCCTAGAGGTCAGAAGAGACTGCCACATGGCTACTCTATTTGCATACGATCCCTGAATTTATTTTCAATTAAACTTGTAATGAGGAGTTTTGGCAAGAGGGGGACAAAGCTCTAACGCAGCAAGACAAACCCCAAGTGTGAGAGTCCAGGAGCAGATGGGAAGAAGGTGAATATCAGTTAGGAGGGAAAGTGGTGCTAGGCAGGGAAGAGAAATGAATGGGCTGGAACCTTCAAATACTGTGCTCCTCTCATTAAAGAGACTGATGGTGCCACAAAGCTTGGTGGCACCATATCCTGTGTCTCAACCCTTGTAGGAATATTTCACAGAGCCTATGAGAAGCGGGAAGGGACACAAAGCCTGAAACAGCTTCACAAGGGCATCTGGAACCCTTTGAGTCTCCTTGGGACATGTCCAAGCAGGTTAATCTGGAATCTACATAAGTGCCAGAACATCAGCAACTATTAAGGCAGCATGCCAAATATAACAATTATTTTTGAGATAATAGCATTTGAAGAAATCTTTTATGTAGATTATATTGAATGTGCCTTGAACTCAAACACGGCAAAAAAGGAACTACAAATAAAAGACGTTCTACTTTTCATATGTCTGCGTTTCACCTTAGGCTTACAATTTCACCCAGGAAATTCCTTTTGTCTTCCTCTTGTCTCTCTCCTCACTCTGGTACCTCATAACATCTTCTCAGTCAGTTCTTTGAAGGCCTTTTCATCGACTACTCTTTTCATCATGATTATCAGGTTAGCTCTGAAAGCGAGAAACCATCATACCATCCTTTCCCCGTTTATTTCACTTGTGCTTGATGCACTGGCCACTCTAACTAAAAATATTTATCATGCTACTTCTCTACCAAAAAAATTAACACTTATCATTATCTTCCCTCCTTATGACTGTGCGTCCTGAACAGCTCAACATAAGCATATATTGTTTGAACATATGCCAATAAGCATGAATAAAATGCAAAGTTTGTGTAGATTTTAAGCAGCTCGAAACCTTAGAGGATTTTCATGTTTGCTTTTTTTTTTAATTAATTTTAGCTCTGCCTTCTCATCCAAAAGCATGAGTTCTTAGCTCTAGGCCACTCAGCCTTTGAAAACTTGAAATGCTGAGCCATGAGCTGAATTCTAAACTAGGATGGCACTTGAGGCTTTGTGGTCTCCTGAGCCACACTTTTCATTGTCTGCATCTCACTTTCTTCCTGCGTTAATTAGGCCAGCTGGTCTACCAGACCTCTTCTGCCCAATACACACAAGGGCAACTTTTCACGGGCCTCTAGATTAGAGTTGTTGGAAAATACAGCTTTGAAGATTTAGATTTATGAACAGGTTCCGCAAGAACATCCAGCAGGGAATGAAGAAGAGGTTCCAGGTGAGGGAAGAAATTAAACTGGGAAACAATTACAACAGTCTAGCCTTCCACGCTGGAGCTTACTTAAGATGCTCTGGAACTGAAGGCGGCTAGGAGCTATAGAAGAATGGAGATAAAACTTTGTATTTTAGCCAACTCATTTTAGGATTAGGCTTCCTTCAGAGAGCGTGGCCTTGGGTGGTAGCTGCCTTCTATGGAAGGATCATTCTGCAGGAAGCTCTGCTGAGAATCTCAGTAGGCAGCATCCTTGGAAGTCAACAGAATGTTTCCCTATGTCTGAAGGATGGATGTATTTTCTACATTCCTCCTTCAATATATTAGCCACTCAGAGGGAAAATACATGTTTTGAGTCTTCAATTAAATACATTTGACTGCTCTAGCTTGCCTCTGGATTTCTGTTGCACTCAGGAACAATTTTACACATTTCTTTATTGCATCATGTCTGTACTGTTGGATTATGTCTCTGTTTTGATGAGTATCCAATTTAGTTATGTGAATGTGTATGGGGGGAATGAATGCTGGCTGAACAAATGCATCAAAACTGAAGCCTACATGAACTTGAACTAATCTTTCTTTTCATTTAAAGCAGCCTCAAGCTTGCCATCCTCTCTAAGCCTCACAAATGAGAAATGTGAAGATTTTACGGGTTAAAAGATGACCCACAGAAATAAAAAGAATGGAAGCACCCATAGTTAAATGACTGCTTGGGGCTTCTTCCCTGTTTCTTTTCTTTGTAACAGGGCAGTCTTAAGTGATCCATGCAGGTATAAATATCGTGCTTTGTGTGGTTAAGCACTCCAAAGAATTTATGTAACTCCATTCAGTCTTTGAACGAATAAGGAAAATGCAGTAAAAGTGTAACAGTGAGTGGTGGTTTTGCCCCTTTGCCTTATCTTTAGGTTTATGGTTCTTAAATGGAGGTTTGCTTTTGTCTTTTTAATTAAAGCTCATGTTTAGTAAACAAGACTGTTCATCTAAAATGCAGAATTTGTATCAAATAATTTAAATTTGATGTTGTTTTTATTTTATAGACGTCATTCCATTGCTGCATATCCATGAAAGGCAGATGTACTACTAAGCTAATAAAGGAAAATTTTATAATTTCCACTCTACCGTGCCCCAGTGAGGCTACTATAGAAACTGCAACCGCTAGTTCAATTTCTTCTATATTTTAATGTGCTTCAAAATACAATGTTTGGAGATCACAAAGCATAAGGAAGACAGACTATAAATTATTATTCCGGATGGCAGTTTATTCCTTGGAAGAAAGCAGTGGGGGAGGTTTCCCACATTTACAACACCCTCAGAGACTGAACAGAAAGTGGTGTGTGTGTGGTGGGGGGTCCCACATCTACACCCTCAGAGACTGAACAGAAAGTGGCTGCAGTTACAATGAAGGAAGTTTCCTCTCTGGATCCAAATGTGCATCTGGAATCCTGCTATTTCTCTCTTTCTTTAGTCTGAACATACTTTGCATTTTCAATGTTCACTGTCTTCTTTGTGATTGACAGGTTTCTTTTGTTTCTCCAAATGTTCCTTTATTGCAGGGTGTGTATTATTAATAAAAGAATGACAGTTCTGTTTCGATTCCCATCTATATATTTTTTATTTCTAGTTTTATTTTTCTGGCTCAATGTTCAATAGAAGTAATATTTCCATATGGCTGTCTTGATATTACAAGGAAAGACCATTCCAGTGCTAGCAGCTTTTGTGATAAGTACCTTTTATAATAAAGTTAGATAAAGTTTCTTATCTTAATAGTTTTCTAACATTTTAAAATTAAAAGTTGAGTCCAATATTATTTCAAGTTCTTTATGTATTGAGATTACAATGATTATCTTCTTTATTCTACTAGTAAGTAAAATTGTATTAGTGCAGTTCTGAAAGAAATGGATTTACTCAGGGTATTTAATTTCTTCCCCCACCCCCCACAGTTGGATTTTGATTGTTAGGAATTTTAAAAGATATTCCTATTTTTCTATTATTTGAAGTTTTAAAGTTAATTCCTTTCATTTTTAGTTAATTCAGAATGTGTTTATAACTTAGAATTGTTATGCCCAGATTCGCAAAGTCCCCCCAAAACCAACAAGGAGACCGAGTCTCATATGTAAAAGTAAAGAGCCTTTATTTTATACAAGATTGCAAACTTGGTCTCTCCATGTGTCCGACATATTGGAATAATTGGAGAGCCCTGAGCTCAGTTAGAGTTGGGTTTTTCTATAGTAAAGGTGAGGTTAAGGGATTTCTAAGATACAGGACTCCTGATTGGCTGGCATTTGTCTAGGGGTGTCCTCCTGAATGTGTGCTGGCAGGTGATCCTATCTACAACAGTTGGAACGTTAGGAATTTCCTTTGGTAAGTCTATTCTTGGGTAGTGCTAGGTAATCTCAGTTTGTGGTTCTTCCTGCAACCAGGTATTGCTTCAGGGTAAACTACTGAGACTCAGGCCCCCAGTAAGCTCATCATGGCTGAGTCCTACACTGGCAGGTGATAATGGCTGGAAGCTAAGAACTTCCTTTGGGGGTCTGCTTCTATTGAGTTTATCATGGCTGGCTGAGTCCTACAAGAATCTGAGGACAAACGTTGTTTTCAATGCTTCCTATTTTCATATTTAATCCACATTTTAAGTGGATTTTACACACAGTGTTCCCTAGACAACCTTCTAGCTTAGATTTCATTTATTTGGTTTCGAAATATAAGTCATATATTTGTTCACTGGCCAGTAGAACTGAGCCTGTTAGTTGGGGGGGGGGGGCACAGGTGAACTGACCCTGAGGGCATGAAAGCAGGAGAGCTGACCCATCCTGCCTGTTCTACCAGGGAAAGATCCCACTTGACCCCACCCTGTTTGCCCTTCGCCTCCTGTGGCAGGCAAAAGAGTTGGCCTTGGGGACATGAGAACAGGAGACCTGGCCCTGCCCCTCACCAGATGCAGCACTTAGGAGAGTGGTCCCTGCACCTCACCTGGATAACACAGTAGAGCTGGCTTTGATGGTGTGGGTCTGGCTGAGCTGGTCAGGGGCTGTGAGAGCAGAACTAGCTCCCCCACCCATTGCTGCCTGCTGTATTGGGTGAGCAAGCCAGAGGGCGGTGCTGGAGAGTTCACCCTGGTGGTGCGGATGAGGGAGAACTGGTGAACTGAACAACCCAGCTACCACCTAGGGCCATAACCAGGCCTATGCTATGAGTTGACCCAACCCAACATCCACCCCATCTGTGAACTTCTGGAGCACAGGAAGGGGCTTGTTCTGCAGATCCAAAGCTGCAGGATCTCCATGACACAGGACAACAGGATATCCAAGAGGAGTCCCAGTATTTATAATGTAGCAGAATCCGGAGGCTTCTAACCAGACCAACGACTCATTGCAATGAACCCCTGCAAATAAAGATGTAAAGGCTAAAGATGATACTGTGTGACTCACTGAGTCACACTGCAGCTTCCATAATGAGATTAAATTTTCTTTTCTTTTCTTGTTTTTTTTTTTTTTTTTTTTTTTGCCGGGAAGGTTGCAAGGGCAGAGGATACATACAAAGGGCCAGCGAGAGAAAAAAAATTAGGATACATGATGTGAAATCCACAAAGAAACAATAAAAGTTAAAAACAAAACAGAAAACAAGCAAACAAACAAGAACAACAAAACCCATGCTTGTTTCCTGATCACAAAAGAGTGGATCCTATGTCTGGACACAGATCACTCAAACCAACCAGCAGATCACTAAGCCAACCAAGCATGCATATAGCTTTGCTTCCTTGGACCCTGTCTTTCTGCTTTTCTAGCAGACTTCTGAGTGGACCTCTAATGTTCTCATACTCCACTTCTATTCCATCATTTTGTGTCACAATCTTGTTCTGAACTTGAACTCAACCAGGCAGCTCCAATCTTACATAGCATGTGGGCTCTGTAAGTCCCAGAGAAGCTCTGGGTGGGACTTGGCACCTGCGCAGACAGCAATGCTATACTGCAATGTCAAGGAAACCCTGGGCTCCGAATGTTCTTAAGCCTCTCTTCATCCTCCTTGGCCTCTTCTTCCCCTTCCTTTCTTTTACTGATCACTTGAACTTCCCATATGGATGTAAGCATGGATGGGTTAAAGAAGAGGAAGCAATACTACAAAAGTGTGTATGAAAAAAGTTAATAACTTGTACATCTAATCTATACTCTCTGGACCCCTGTTTTACATTCAATCTTATGATTTATTGAGTCTAAGAAGCTAGAGTTCACGATGGGTGCTTGAGTCTCATGGCAATTGGTTTCCCATAGCCAGGTGTTCTTTTAGGGTCCGGGACTTTTGAAAGAAACTAGCCATCTGAAACAGCAAAGAGAACTTTGCTGAAGATCCTTCTACAGTGCTGGTTCTGGGCTGCTCTTGTGATTGGTTGTAGTCATTCAGTGCAGCATCCTCATTGGCACAGATGCGGCGATTTCCATGGTTTCTCTAGGAAACACCGGGATTTAGTACCAGGCTTTAGTACTAAAGCAGCATTCACTGCAGGTTGGTCAGTTACTGAGGCTTCTCATTGCCTTGACTTCATTTGGAAGGGTGGATCTATGTGTTGATCAGTATGCTGGTATATGACACTTCCCAAATCCAAGAGTGGCGTGCCCTGTTATGGTGTAAGGATTCGGGTTATATGTTTTTGGGAAGGTGATTCCGGGTAATGAGCCCCCGGAAATGTCACTAGCTTTATTTTCAGTGAAGCAGACTTTCCATTTTGATAACTCAAATCAGGTTAAAGCATACTATAATTTTTCCTTTGTATCATGTAGACAAACTTACATTGCTGTAGGTTTCCTGTGTATTACATTTCGAAAACAAAATCTGATTGGTTTCAGGCAATATAAAAATATGATTTCCAGTAAAATACATTTTTGCTCTATATTATGGTAAATGTGGTCTATCTTGTTTATGGAAAGTAGGCATTTACATTTGGACTTTGATACCCATCATTCCAATTGAGTGAGGAGTCTATCGGGGATAACACCTCTCACTGAGAGTCATGATTTAGACAGTATAGAGCTTGTTAAGGAGATTCGTATGGATAAATTTCTTAATACTTTCATAAAGGGAATGTGCTCTGGGTCTTTGAGAGTTGGAATGGGTGTGAGTATGCAGTTTGCACTGATAAATTTACTCTGGGTTCTATTTTTTCTACTCCTCCAGATTCTTTTCCTCAGGTTATCATATACCAGGGAGGGTCATCTTTCTATCTGTTGTTTCATTGGCTAAGTAATAAAGAAACTGCTTGGCCTCTGAGAGGACAGAAAATTAGGTAGGTGGAGTAGACAGAACAGAATGCTGGGAGAAAGAAAGCCGAGTCAGGAGTTGCCATGATTCTCCCACCGACACAGCCACAGGTTAAGATCTTCCCTGGTAAGCCACCTCGTGAGCTACATAGATTATTAGAAATGGGTTAGATCAATATGTAAGAGCTAGCCACTAAGAGGCTGGAACTAATGGGCCAGGCAGTGTTTAAAAGAATACAGTTTCTGTGTAATTATTTTGGGGCATAAGCTAGCCATGTGGGCGGCCGGGTGCCGGGGACACAGCCCCACCGCTCCTATTACAACACGTTTGGATAAATTTCTTAATACTTTCATAAAGGGAATGTGCTCTGGGTCTTTGAGAGTTGGAATGGGTGTGAGTATGCAGTTTGCACTGATAAATTTACTCTGGGTTCTATTTTTTCTACTCCTCCAGATTCTTTCCCTCGGGTTATCATATACCAGGGAATTTCAGCCTCCCTGCTTGCAGCACTGTCTTCTGGCTAGATGTCACATGTTTTATCCAGCAGGTTGTCATGACCTAAGATTTGGCATTATATAGAAAATTCTCTGTGTTGTGCCATGTTACTAATCCGGTCCAATTGTTGTAAGGTCTCATTTTCTTGGTCTGCAATGCTCAGAATGAAATTCTATATTCATTTCCCATATTTCTGTCAAAATACATTAATTATATCTCACATCTCATAGAGAATAATCTGTCTCCTTCCTTAAGGGTCAAACTCCTATCTTTCAGAGCAAACCACTTTTTGACTATGGACAAGTAATGGTACTTGGGTTAGGTATGAAGGAAAACAGCTATCCCATTGTAAGACAGGAGCTCTCATGAGGTTTCCTCTCTTAAGATATTCATTAGGGAAGGTTAGGGAAGGGCTGCTATGCTCAGCTAAGAGGGTAGAATGATTCTTTTGGTAAGAGAAGCCCAGAGTGGCTTGGAAGGCCATGATTGTAAATCCTTTTATATCTATTCCAATATCTCAATCTAAAGCCTAGTTCCCCATTTCTTCTCAATCAGCTCCACAACTGTCATGTTGAGGGCGTATGTGAACTTACAATGTAATTTAGATTCATAAATCATCTTAAATTGTGAGTGAGCAGTGTAATTTGAATTTGCAAATTTCAACATTGGAATTGGATTGCCTGGGAAGTCATATTCATAGTTACAAGAGACAAAAGATACTTTTATGGGTAAAATTGAAACCATAGTGACTTAAAGTACGAGTTTAAAGTCAACCAAACTTCACCTGAGTGTCCTCAAGATCATCATCCTTGCAGTAATGGTTAAATGTCACAGACACTTGGTTCTATAAGGTTTTGAGTTCCTTAAGTATTTTATCACTGTGCTAGTTAATTTTTGTCAACCTGAAAATAAACTATTTTATTAAGAAGAGTTTATGGACCAAGTTGTGAGGGACTAAAGTGTAAAAGAGGACCCTCGATAAAACGTAGCAAACAGCTTAAAAAAATAACTGACTTTCAAGCCTGGGAGAAAGTAAAGATACAAGGATTATCAGAACTTAGAAACTGTGGCTGGGGATTCAGTTGGTCAAGTGATTACTATGAATGGTGGTTAATATTGACAAACTTGGTAGGATCCAAAATCATCAAAGAGACAAACATGCTGGGCATGTCTGGGAGGGATTTCAAAAATTGGATTGACTGAGGTGGAAAGACTCACCCCAATATGGGCAGCATCATTCCTTTGACAGGGGTCATAGATTGCACAGAGGAAGGGAGCTGAGCCCTTGGCAGTCTGAATTAAATGTGAGTAGCCTTATACCCCGGCTAGCATGCCTTCTCTCGTGATAAGCTGCATCCTTAAACTGTGAACCAAAATAAACCCATTCCCTCTTAAGTCACTTTTGTCGGGTATTTATGACAGCAAGAATAAGATTAACTCCTAATGATAACAAATAAGAGGACTGGTACCCAGGTAGAAGGCTGATATACTTGCACAAGCGTAAAATCCCATCACCAGGAGATAGAGAGTAGAATTCCAGGATCTTGCTCACCACGAGTCCTTGCAGCTCAATTAGGGAACTCCAAGATTTTTGAGGGACTCCATCTTAAAAACATAAGGTGGACAGGATTATCCAAGCGAATGCATGTATTCATGCATACATACACACACATACAAATTGTGGGCGTGTGCTTAAATCTCAACGAAAGATTCCCCCATGCTGAGCAAGGAGCTGCCTCAGAAGGTGCTGTATCTCGGAGGACTCACACTGAGACAAGTTCTCCAAGAGCCTAGAGAAGCTACAGATGAGAACCCGGTCAGTCAAGGGATTATATTAACAGGGATAACTGAGCACAAGGATGTAGTGAGCCCCTCCTCTTGTCTTTACATTTTCCAGTTTTGCTTGCCTGACCTTATTTATGTAATGTTAGTTTCTAGCTGGCAAAGGAAATTAAATATGTGCAATCCCAGCCTCCTCTGTAGAAAAACAGAGAGTGTGGACGTGTGAATTGGCTAAGAAATAATTATTTCATAACCAGCACAAGGATAATCCTATTTGACGTGCAATTTACTGGAGGAAACGGTAGAGATGAAGAAAATCTGGTTCTGTATTTATAGGAAGTCTCCCAAAAGCATTGGCTATTGTGATAACATTAATAGGACCGGTTTGCTTTCTCTAGCAAATCCTGTGCAGATGGGCATAGAGCCTTATAGCCAGGGGCATTTGCTTCTCATCCTTTGCAGCTTTAATCCATTAGTGCAGAGTTCTAAGCCATCCAGAGCTGTCGCAGCCCACACCCTCTTATACCGGTTAATTTAGTAGTATGTTTTAGTTCATATTTCTAAGTTACAACAACACATTTAGAAGCATATGGGCAAATATTTAAGTCATTTTCTGTATATTTATTTCAAAATAAGTATTTTAGTGTATTATTCAATCAGCAGTATTAATATATCATATATTTAAAATAATGATAACCATGGGACAATATATCATTACTCAAATGATAAGTTGTAATATTTTCTTAGTTAAACAATGGGTGTAATGTAGAATTTTTGATGTGTAGGTTATATGTCTGTATTCCTCAGTGTTAGTATTCATATAAGAATGTTTTTCATTTTGTTTGTTTGCTTGTTTTTTTTTTTTTTTTGGTTTTTGTAAAAAATCAACCAGACATGGATCTCACTTGAGGCTTCAGCTGTCTGTCAAATACAGACGAAGGTAGCAAACTTTTCTGTAAACAATCAATGAGTTTTGAGAAATGAATAGTAGCTGTTGGGGGACATCAGGTAACCCCTCAATCATTAGCATTTTCTCTGAAGACTACAGAAAAATCCCAAAATGAAATTTCCAAGCAGCCTGAAAGCATTCACCATCCTCATTTCCTTTTCAAAAATAGAGGCTCTGTGCCAAAGTGTTTCAATAACTAAGCTGAGATCACTTCCAGCTGCGAGAGTGAGGCTTCTGCCTTGGGGAAAAAGGTCTTAGCCTTCATAATTGAAATTCGTCTAAATGCCAGTTTCTCTTCTCATTAGAAATACAACATTAAGAAGTGCCTTAAGGACTGGGATGATAGTTCAGTCAGTGAGGCACTGGCCTTGAAAGAAGGAAAACTTGAGCTTCAATTCCAAAAACTCATGACAAAAGCAGGACTCAATGATGTGTTCTCATGAGGCTGCCAATCCAGCAATGATGGGGCGGGGGATGGAGACAGGCAGACCCCACAAAGCTCAAGTCTGGCCCGCGTGACACATCTCAGACAAAAGGTGGATATGTCTTCTTCTACCCACAGACTAGATTGTCTTCTCTGTTTTTCTTCTGTTTCTGAGAAGATGTTCTCAGGATGACATAGTGAATAGCGCAAAACAAGCAATCAGGCTGCCATTTCTTCACATAGGAAATGGTGCTGCAGACTCAGCTTCCATGAGAAGCCCTGGGACATGCTCACAGTATAGCAGAACTGCTTTGTGCTTTCTCTATGTCCTAAGTGGATTCAAGTTTCTATAAAATAAAATTATTTATATGTAATATAATGATACAGGAAATACGTTTTTGACATTGGCTTTGCTTATCTCATGCTATAGCTCAATGGTTTACAAATATTTGGATTGAGCAATCTTAATCATAAAAATATTTGTATATGCAAACAATATTTATGTGCATGTTAAAATTGTATTAACATAAAACTGAAGTGATATATTTTATATATAATAAACAATATATAAATAAGATGTAATTAAAGCATAAAATAAAAATAAGTCTGAGTGTAAGTCCTGATATATTTTTCCCAGTCTCTAGCCGACAGTTATGTGAACTCAGTCCATTGGGAAATCAACATACTGATCATTCAGTAGGCATGTGCAGACATTATGATGGTGAAAACTCATCATATGGGATACTCAACTATTTTTCCTGCTTATGTTTATACAGTTAATTAACAGTTTTATCATGCTCTTGAAAAGATGATCTAAAACAAGATAATCCTCAGTTAAAAAGACTGGTTCATGACTATCTGCTGGAATATGGGCCTTTAGAAATGTCATTTTATTTAATTCAAAACCAAACCAAACCCATATTTCTTTTCTTTTTTCTTTCTTTTTTGGCTCAATGTCCTTTATTTATGGCTAAAAACCAATTATGAGTGAGTATGAGTGAATACATCCCATGTTCATCTTTTTGGGTCTGGGTTACCTCACTAGGATAGTGTTTTCTATTTCCCTCCATTTGCATGCAAAATTCAAGAAGTCATTGTTTTTTACTGCTGAGTAGTACTCTAATATGCATATATTCCACACTTTCTTCATCCATTCTTCCATTGAAGGACATCTAGGTTGTTTCCAGGTTCTGGCTATTACAAATAATGCTGCTATGAACATAGTTGAACAAATATTTTTGTAGTATGATAGGGTATCTCTTGGGTATATTCCCAAGAGTGGTATTGCTGGGTCCTGAGGTAGGTTGATCCCAAATTTCCGGAGAAACCGAAACACTGATTTCCAAAGTGGTTGCACAAGTTTGCATTCCCGCCAGCAATGGATGAGTGTAGCCCTTACTCCACATCCTCTCCAGCAAAGCTATCATTGGTGTTTTTGATTTTAGCCAATCTGACAGGTGTAAGATGGTATCTCAAAGTTGCTTTGTTTTGCATTTCCCTGCCCACTAGAGAGGTTGAGCATGACCTTAAGTGTCTTTTGGCCATTTGAACTTCTTCTGTTGAGAATTCTCTGTACAGTTCAGTGCCCCAGTTTTCAATTGGGTTAATTAGCATTTTAAAGTCTAGTTTCTTGAATTCTTTATATATTTTGGAGATCAGACCTTTGTCTGTTGCGGGGTTGGTGAAGATCTTCTCCCAGTCAGTGGATTGCCTTTTTGTCTTAGTGACAGTGTCCTTTTCTTTACAGAAGCTTCTCAGTTTCAGGAGGTCCCATTTATTCAATGTGCCCTTAATGTCTGTGGGGTTATATGTAGGAAGTGGTCTCCTGTGCCCATATGTTGTAGAATACTTTCCACTTTCTCTTCTATCAGGTTCAGTGTGTTCAGACTGATATTGAGGTCTTTAATCCATTTGGACTTGAGTTTTGTGCATGGTGATAGATATGGGTCAATTTTCATTCTTCTACAGTTTGATATCCAGTTGTGCCAGCACCATCTGTTGAAGATGCTCTTTTTCTTCCATTGTATATTTTTAGCTCCTTTATCAAAAATCAGGTGTTCATAGGTTTGTGGGTTAAAATCCGGGTCTTCTATTCGATTCCATTGGTCGACTTCTCTGTTTTTATGCCAATACCAAGCTGTTTTCAATACTGTAGCTCTGTAATAGAGTTTGAAGTCAGGGATGGTAATGCCTCCAGACATTCCTTTATTTTTTTATTTTTTTTCAGATGTTCCTTTATTGTATAGGATTGTTTTGGCTATCCTGGGTTTTTTGTTTTTCCATATAAAGTTGATTATTGTCCTCTCAAGGTCTGTGAAGAATTTTGATGGGATTTTGATGGGGATTGCATTGAATCTATAGATTGCTTTTGGGAGAATTGCCATTTTTACTATGTTAATCCTCCCAATCCAAGAGCAAGGGAGAGCCTTCCATTTTCTGGTATCCTCTTCAATTTCTTTCTTCAAAGACTTAAAGTTCTTGTCAAATAGATCTTTCACTTCCTTGGTCAGAGTTACCCCAATATATTTTATGCTATTTGTGGCTATCATGAAAGGTGATGCTTCTCTGATTTCCCTCTCTGCATCCTTATCCTTAGTGAATAGGAGGGCAACTGATTTTTTGGAGTTAATCTTGTATCCTGTCACATTACTAAAGGTGTTTATCAGCTGTAGGAGTTCTTTGGTAGAGTTTTTGGGGTTGCTTATGTATACTATCATATCATTTGCAAATAACAAAAGTTTAACTTCTTCCTTTCCAATACTAATCCCCTTGATCCCCTTATGTTGTCTTATTGCTATTGCTAGAACTTCAAGCACTATATTGAAGAGGTATGGAGAGAGTGGACAACCTTGTCGTGTTCCTGATTTTAGTTGGATGGCTTTGAGTTTCTCTCCATTTAATCTGATAATAGCTGTCGGCTTGCTGTCAATAATAGCTTTTATTATATTTAGGTATCCCTAATCTCTCCAAGACCTTTATCATAAAGGGATGTTGAATTTTGTCAAATGCTTTTTCATCATCTAATGAAATGATCATATGGTTTTTTCTTTCAGTTTATTTATATGATGGATTACACTGATAGATTTGCGTATGTTGAACCAGCCCTGCATCTCTGCAAACCCATATTTCTTAAAAAAAAAATCACATCTTAGCATGAATCACTGGATTCTAACCATCAGTGAGCATTATTCCACGAACAATTACTATGTACCTAGCATTTAACTGTGTGTCATATGCTACCAAAAATATAGTAAGAGCTGAGCATGTCATGTCTTAAATTAACACAGAGACACATTAATCTGTGTGGTCAAGTAGTGAAAATAATACGGTTGCTGAGACATGTCGATATTTATCAAGGCAGAGACATGACAAGGCTGATTTGGAATTACAAGATTCATTTCTTAGTTAATTAGTTCAACAGATATCTTTTTCTCTCTCCTAAATTATTTCATCTATCTTCCCCACCCTTTTTAAAAAAATCAAATGTTTTTATTAATTTTGCATACCAACCACAGTTTCTCGTCCCTCCTCTCCTCCATTCCCTCTACCCACCTCTCATCTACCTGCCCACCATCCACTCTTCCATTCAGAAAGGGGCACAGGCCTCCCATGGGACTCAGCAAAGCCACAGGAAGTAAGCCAGTAAACATCTCCCCTTCATGGCCTCTGTATTAACTCATGCCTCTGGGATCCTGCCCTTTTTTGAGCTTCTGTCCTGACTTCCTTCGGTGATGAACAGCAAAGTTGAAGTGTAATAAGCCCTTTCCTCCCTAGCTTGCTCTTTGGTCATGATGTTCCGTTGCAGCAATAGAAACCCTAAATAAGACCCCAGACAGAGTTACTTCCTGTGTCTCTCACAAGTCTATCCCATTCCTGTTTGTAAGAATAATACCCTTTTTGAATAAGATGTCAAGAAGGAGCTGCCTCCTTGCAGATTATACAATAATAGAGTTTCACATTTCTGAAGCTGAATTAACCGGAGCCTAAAGTTGATTCTGCATCTGCCTCTGCTTCTATAATTGCATTGACTGAGAGAAACTTCATGGAAATGTGACTTTGACTCTCCTTACTAGTTACTACTCTTGTTTATCTTTCTGACTTGGTCCCATTCTTACTATCTCTCCAAATTCATTTGCCCTTCTATTAATCTGTTTTCTTTTGCTTTCATAAAACACTTGATACTGAGTAGCTAGAAAGGATGGAAGCTTTATTTGCACAGTTCTGATGGCTAGGAATTCCTCAGGTATGATGCTGGTGTGTCAAGCACCTTCCCCTTGCATCATAAAATGGCAGAAGGCCATCATATTTCAAGCGTGTAGGCTCAGTTCTCCTTGCCTCTCCTTAAGCCAATAATAATATCATGAGAGCCCCTGTGACTTCATATAATCCAAAATACCTCCCAGAGGTTGGACCTCCAAATATATAATTTGGGAATTAAGTTTTCAGCACATGAACATTTTGGAACTACATTAAAATCAGCAGGCTTCTTTCACTCTCTCATGGCTTTGTCTTTCCCCCCACATCTCTGAAGCCTTATCAGATTCCTTTTTCAACTTACTGATTTATGTTCACACAAACATATATTTAAAAGTTAAAATGAAGCAGAATTTGAGCAGTGCTGACCACTGCGTAGAAAGGAGCGAGGACCCCCACCATTGTCTTGAGCACAGACATTTCAGGACTATTTCTGTTCCTTATGGCCACATGTGTGCACACCACTGCCCTTCCTTGCTGCTTGTTAATCCCATGCTCTGTTTAGAGAAAATGTCTTTAGAGTCACTGGGGTTCATCATATGGCTGAATATGTTTTTGAATTCTCTTAATAATTTTTTTAAGCTGGGAGCTTCATTTTCTCCTGACAAAAACAAGATGTACTTGAGAGAGAAATTGAGCTCAGCCCATAAAAACAAGATCCCAAGAATGAACGAGGCTATAGAAGAAGTTTAGTATTTAATTATGTTTAATCATCAGCATGGAGATTGCTGTGTACAGCATTGTCATCTTAAAGAAGATATTTTCAGAAGTGACATTTTGTTGAAGATAATCTGCTGCTTCCAATGTAGCACTTAAAAAAAATCATTATTTGGCTGTGTGGTTGTCATGCCAGCAAAATTATTGACAAGATTTTTGGATTGGGTGAATGTAGGCCCAGGGTACTTTGGTTTCTGCTGGAGTTTATTGAATGCATCAATATTTCATTGACATGAAATGCCACTTTATGTCACAGTAACTGAATTTAGTTGTTTACCGTGCTAAACAGACACAAATATTAAGTAATAAACTCATCAAACACTTTCTGTGTGCAGATAATTCAAAAAGAAACTCAGGATGGAAGCCTGGGCTTGGAAGAGCTTATATGCCCGTGTATTATAGTCAGTTCAAGACAATCAAAATTTAGAGCACTGCATTTGTTTGGTAAGATTCTTGTACAAAACCTTAATTCCCTTTTATACTATACATTCAACTGTGTATACGCTAGCTGGTGACACATATTTAGACAAGAAAATTTAAGAGAAAAGGAAGGAAGGAAAGTAGCAAAGAAGGAAGCAAGGAAGGAAGGAAGGAAGGAAGGAAGGAAGGAAGGAAGGAAGGAAGGAAGGAAGGAAGGAAGGAAAGAAGACAGGTAATGAAATAAGTTCTCTTAGCATGAAGGAGGTTTTGAATAAACAGTATTGCATTTGAGAATAGAGAAAGCTGTCATAAAGTCAAACATGATGGAAGTTAGCCACTGCATACAGGAAAAGAGTACCCAATAATTTTCCTTACACTTCAAGGAGAACACAAGACTAACTTTACATTAGCTAATTTGTTACATTATCCAAAGAAGGAAGACTACCTTCTTATTCTTTATAAAGAGAGGGGACAGCAAACCTCATGAATTTGTAGACACAACTTCTATACCAAATTTACATTATTTCAAGGACTCTTTCCAGGCCAACTCTGGCAGGTTCTATTCCAAGCAACACATGCCTGCATCTCAAACACTCAGTATTTACGTTTAGTTCATAAACATTACTTTGTAATGTTCTGTCCTCCTTGGAAGAGTCCCACCATTTATGTCCTATGTTTAAAATGTCAGAGCACTTAAAACCAACACTTAAATGGATTATAAATTCACATGACATAGTTTTCCATTTTTCTTTAAAATTATATAACCATTAATTAAAGAGAAAAATAATCAAAAGCAAGTGTCCATTTTCAACGGAAAAGCAAAAATCCTTTGCTTTTCCCTTAAATTGTTTTGCTAAAATGTTAATACACATTTTTGCCTTTTTTAACAAAATATTTATTTATTTATTATGTATACAATATTCTGTCTGTGTGCATGTCTGCAGGCCAGAAGAGGGCACCAGACCTCTTTACAGATGGTTGTGAGCCACCATGTGGTTGCCGGGAATTGAACTCAGGACCTTTGGAAGAGCAGGCAATGCTCTTAACCACTGAGCCATCTCTCCAGCCCCACATTTTGGCCTTTTATACATGTGTATTTGTTATCTGACATGACTGGATCACATAGTGAACACCGTTTGGCTACTGGAAATTTTTTTATTAGACAGAGATCTACCACATAAAATTTCATTGACAACCAACTGCCCACATTCAAATTTGCTTTTTTCCACATTTATGCTTCACCTTTCTCAAAAAAAACAGGAATAATTACAATATTTTTTTCTTTTCTGATTTCTAGATTGCTTTGTGAAATAATGTGCAAAAATCTTTCATAAAGAGAATGAGAAACTTGGGAGTTCTGAGGTCTTTGCTGGTGAAACATTTTTTGCAGTTCTGTATGCTCACTGACTGTGCTTTCCGTTGGCTCTGTTGCCTTGGCATTTTGCTTCTGAACAGTTATGTGCCAGACACTAAGCTGATCGTTTTACATTTAGTACTAATATGGTAAAGGCGTTATTGTGGTCCATTCAACCAGTTGATGCAATTACTTTCTTTTATGCACTTAACGTTTCATCTGCTTTGCTACTTGGAAGCACATCTTCCTCCTGCTCAAACCATAAAATGTCAGCTCTGTTCTTTACAAAGTCCTGGAAGGCCTGCGGGCTTACATAATCTAAAGGGTGGTGGCGGGGGGGGGGGGGCGGGGAGGAGAGTGTCAGGCATTTCTTTATATACTGCATCTTCAAAGTGCTTGCTTCATACACCATAGACCCTTTCTTTAGGCCATTCTCTTTGTCCCTCTTTGATTTGCTCTTCTTTAAGAGATTCTACATATTCATCCAAGGGGTGATTGTATTTATCCTTCTGAGATTTCACTTTCTCCTCTTCCTCATTCTCTTTTCTTCTTGGAAGTACTGGATCCCAGTGTGAGAGACCCATGTTTTACTTGGGCTACATCGCTAGTCCATGGGATTGTCTTCTGCAATGTCCTGCAATCTAGTTTTTCATAACTTCTGAAACAGCATAGAGTGTTTCTTATTAAAAATAGAAGCCCAACCTCTGGTAGGAAATCTTTGATTTTGAGGCAACTGCTATAGATACAGGATAACCATAACAAAATATGCCCTCTTAGGAAAAAACACTGAGATCTGGCTTGTAAAGCCACAGATTAACTCCTCACGTTCTGCTTGGGTACTGGCTCCTGAAGCATCAATTTACTCTATCAGAATGCATACCAAGCATAGAGCATCCAGATGACAAATTTACCTTACACATGAACCAACAACATGGAATACTTGTGGGCATAAATAGAAAGCTCCCCTTGGAATGAAGCCTAGCAAAAAGAAAAACATTACTCAAAAGTATTCATTTATTATTTATTTTGTAATAAATTTTCACTGCTGGTACTGAAGATAGGCAGGAAACCTCCTTTGTAGAATTCCCTCAGTATAAATAGGGCTTTGAAGGTCCCTTGGAAACCTTTATTGAAATTGGAAAGGATTGCATTGGTAATATTTTATCAGGGTGAGACCTGTAGTCTTACAAAGAAAAGTGTATCTTTTGTGACTAGATATTCTCTTAAAACTGGATACTAAAGGCTTCCTTATTTTGGTGGGGTTTGCATGAATATTGCCAGTCTCTACCTCTTAAGTTTAGCTCCTATGCTTCAATTTCCCTTCTAGCTGAGAAAGAGGAAATATTGCCTGAAGTTTAAATGTAGTCTTCCATGCCCACAAGCTCTCTTTAGATGGCCATTTATATTTATTATTTTACCTATTGTGTATAGCTATTCTTTCTTAGAGGTCTGTCTATTTTTTCTCTTTCATAGACTGTGAAGTGACGTGGCTTCTGTAAGTAACATTAGTTATTAATGTAGCATTACTGTTATTTGATCAGGTCTGCCCTGCGTGTGACAAGAATTGTCATAGTTTCACCAAAGCATAAGGACCACGTAGAGAGGATGACATATGAACCTGAGGGGTCTAAGTCTGGAGTCCAGACTATGCTTCTCAATCCCTGTCTCCTTAAACTTTACACTGTTGAAAAGATCAGTTACTAGCCACAAGTGAAAAATTAAACTGGTTTAAATTACATTAAACTAAAACTTTCACCCACAGTCTCAACTTAAGGAAAGAAAAATTTTTTAGCCATGCTCTCTGAAGTATCACCAGTGATGGCAGTGGGAGCATGTAGTTATGTGTGTTCACATCTTGGCAGATCAGAAAGGAGAGAGCTCAGATGAGAACCAGAAATGAGTATCACCCTCGAGCCCTGTTTCCAGAAACCTACTTCTTCCAGCTAGAGCACAATTACAGACGCTCCCAAATAAGGCCACTACCGGGGAACCACGGTGTCTCTGGATGTTTTACACTTGAATCACAATGCTTATTATGATGAGTGTGTAGCATTTCTTTAAACTGCAGACACAGCACTTTAATCTATATGCACAGTATGATAATGTTAAATATGTTTCCAAGGTGTCACCTCCTGATTCAAGTTGTGTAGCATGGAACAACATTCTCTTCTGGAAAAACATATAGGGAACACTCTCTCCTCCTACATCTACCCTTCCTGATGATTTTAGTATATGCTGAAAATTGTCCAGATGTTTTCCATAGTCTCTGATGTCTTGAAGGACATCCCATACCATCATGTCTGGGGGAAGGATCATGGTTCTGAATCAGGGTGGAAACAGTTGTTGAGTCAGAGGATCCATGTTTATGTCAGTAAGCACTCTGAAGGAAGCTCCAGCCTTGCTGGGCTCCTGCCAGGAGTGTTTGTATTTCAATAAAGCAGCAATCAAGACTCTGGGGTAGAGATGGGTGTATGTCAAGGAGCTTGTCATGCATGTATGCTTTCTTTAGAAAGAAATGCTTAACCACTTCGCCCATTCTTGGCAGTACAGCAGGAAGAAAAGTTATGCCACTAAATGTTTTAGAGATTAAAAACTTGGCTTGGTCCAGTTCTATTTTCTGAATCTATTATTTTAAACTTTTGTTATTTTTTGGTCTCTGTGAAATTTAGAGTTCTCAACCATTTTTAAGTTAATAGAACTTAGAGTTCTCAACTGTGTCATTTGAAGTTTCAAAAAAATCTTAATTATATAAAGGGAAAAGACATGCATAGCAAAAAGAGTCAATTAAAATGTTTTAGTGATATTTTTCAGTTTAGAATTCAAATATAAATATGTTAGTGTTTGCACCAGTTCTAGGGGATGTAAACCAACATGCTTAGAATGAACGGCAGTGTCTGTAACGTGGAGGTGACCTCTTGTCATTAGATTGCTTTACTTAGTAAACAACAGGAGAGATTAATTGATTAAGAGTAAAACTCCAAGTTATGTGATTATACATCACATAGCAGCAGGTGTTTTCTGTTTAGGAAGAGAAAGGTTTCCAGTCAAGTTGTCCTATGTTGTTATTTATCAGTGTAAATTAATAAGCAAAAAATTCATTAAAATACATTGTCAGGGAAGTGATTATTCAGCAGTTATGTATAGATGTAACATTTGTTTATAGTTAGTCAGAGATTTTTGTGTCTTGTTTTCTCATATTCTCTCCTTTCTCTTCATAAATTTTGAAAGATTAAACATGTAGAATCTAATAATACCAAGGCTGGAACTGAGCCCATGGAGACAGCAGATGGTGAAATTTTAATAGAACATGAGAAATTGGAAGAATTCAATGTCTATTTTGCTGATATATTTTTCTATCAAAGAAGATTATCTTTAAATGCCACAAAGCTAGGTATTCTTGACCAAGATGAAGCTAAAACCAAGAAAGAGAATCAAACAGTACAATGTACTTCTGGAGCTTTGGTCAGAGCAGTGTGTAAACCTGTGATTTTGGCAAATTGAACTGAGGTAATGGTGTTTAATGCATCCTCTTTAATTGACAATGCAACTGCTGAATACAGCTGTGTTCCAGAGACTTCCCAAGTGCTAGGAAAAGAGGTGATTCTCATAGCCCATGTAATCATGGTAGCCCCAGTCTAGGAGTAAAGACATTGAGCAGAGCAGTTCAGTAAATGGCTGTAGTAGTGACTTCTCACTCTCTGATGAACTATCTGACAAAAGCAACTTGGAGAAGGAGGGGTTTAATTTTAGCTCACAGTTCAAGGGTGTAGCTCAACATGGCTGAAGACAGGAAGATGTGCTGTCAGGAGCACGAGGTCACTGGTCATACCTTGTTCCTGGCCAGGAAGCAGACAGTGATGAATGCTGGTGCTTTCCTGACTTCCTCCCTTTTATTCGGTCAGGTAAGTTAGTGCACAGAATGATGCCACTGACATTTAGTTTGGGTTCTCCCATCTCAACTCAATTCAGAAACTTCACCGCAAACATGCCCAGAGATGTGTTTCATATGTGTTTCTAAATCAATGGTTCTCAACCTTCCTAAGAGTTTAATATAGTCCTTCATGCTGTGGTGACCCCCAATTATAAAATCACTGTTACCTTATAACTGTAATTTTGCTACTGTTGTGAATAATAACGCAAATATCTGTGTTTTCCGATGGTCTTAGGCTACTCTTTTTAGAGGGTCTGTTCACCTCCTAAGAGGTTGAGACCCACAGTTTGAGAGCCTCTCTTCTAGACCTTGTCAGGTTGGTAATCAGTATCAGCCATCATATACGCTGAGCTCACACATCACACAGAGAAGGAAAGAACTGAAAGCCAGAAGCTCAGACACCACCATCAACATCTCTACCCTCTGTTGCACTTGCTGATGACCAGAAGTTCTAGGACAGTAGAGCAGGAAGAGAATGTTTAATATTTGAGGGTAGGTTTTGCTTATTCTAGAATAAACAGAACATGTGATAAATTGGTCCATAGTAAGACTATACAGTTTGATTAAATGTTGATGAATAAAAAACAATGAGTAAGGTGTCTGTTCTATTGGAACCATGTTCAGTTTACTGAAAACAGGTCATTACACGCGAGTTTAATGGTTCTTTCCAATAAGACAGATGGGCTCATAGAGAAGGTATGAAGCACTGCTTCTCTGGTCTCCCCAACCGCAAAATCAGAGAGGACTTTCATGTCTGCATTTGGAAAATGAAGAGTGGGTGGAGCTTTTTAAGTAATTCTCACTCCAAGAATGAGCTGGTCATTTGTTGGAGCCTGAAGGACCATCCCCAGTGACATTTTGGTGCTAGAACAAGTCGTGTTGATTATTTTTACCTGAAACTTACATGATGAAATAATCTACATATTTTAAATGCATTGAAACAAATAAAGAGAACCCCGACCAGAGCTTGGAGTTTATAATGAACAATGCAAAGCTTCTCGGGACTTAGTATGAGGTCAGTATTCAATTTATCAATGTATTTATTTTTGCAGATTGAACCCCAAGATTGGCACATACTAAGCAAATACTTTAATGCAGACTTATATTCCAGTCCTTGGCATTTCATTTTAATATTGTGGGTGCAACTCTCATGGCCACAATGTCTAGAGCATTAACAAATGATTGAAATACTTGGCAGTGGTAAGTATAAGGAGAATAATTTAAAGGGGAAATTGTATGGGTTTTTAAGTGTATGAAAAAACATATGACGTGTGTATTCATTCTAGATATACTCTGGATACATAGTAAGAAATATCAAGAAAAACAGCATCAAACTGCACGCACTGGCTTTGTGGGAGCCTAGGCTGTTTGGATGCTCAACTTACTAGACCTGGATGGAGGTGGGGGTTCCTTGGACTTCCCACAGGACAGGGAACCCTGATTGCTTTTCGGGCTGGGGGGGGGGACTTAATTGGGGGAGGGGGAGGGAAATGGGAGGCGGTGGAGGGGAAGAGACAGAAATCTTTAATAAATAAATAAATTAAAAAAAAACAGAAAAAAATAAATAAAATACAAAAAAACTTCTTGATGGTAATAATTATTATCATGGTTTGGTGCAAATATTATTTTTTAAGTGTTTTGTCCCAGTTGGCGGCAATATTGTGTTAAATTGTAGAAACTGAAAGGAGGATGCCAGATGGAGTAAGTCACTAGGGCCAGGACTTTTGGGGATACATTATCCATGGCTCTTCCCTGTCCAGCTCTCTTTCTCTCTTGGTCACACAAAGAAGAACCTATCTCAGATGCTTGCTGCCATGGTGCTATGCCCCAAATGCATGGGACAAAGCAAATGAGGACCGACATCTCTGACTCCTCAAGGAAAATCAATCACTGCTCCTTTAAATGCTCCCTCTGGTCTTTTGTTAACAGTGATGAGAAAATGGAATGAGCTGTTTTTCTTCCCTAAGTTTCTAATCGTCTGTGCAAAGAGGTTGTCCTTAGGTAACTGCCAATTCAGCCTAGATCTGTGTTATGAGATGAAAAATTCTAGACTCTCTTTGCCTCCTTCCCAAGTGCCTCTATCACTTCATCACTGAGAGACCTTCAAATGTCCTAGTTTTAAGGATGAGGCAGGGTTGCATAACTTCAGCATTACAGATGCTAGGACCAGGTAACCCTTTGTCAAAGGGCTATCTTGTGTATTATAGAAGACTTTGAAATGTTATTGCTTTTATCTAGCAAATGTTAGGAACAGTCTTTTCCAGCAGAATTAATATAAAAGAAGTGTCTCGACATTGGCAAATATTCTCCAAGCAACAAGCTCACAGGTCGATGCTTTCTGCTTTAGGGAAAGATATTGAGACTCTTGTTAAAATGCAAATGGTAATAGGTATATAAAACAGTCACTGGTCACCAATTTGTCACAATGGCCGGGTTTTACTTAGTACTTTTAGCTCTACCTGGAAATAAAGGAATAGAGGACAGGTACATCTCAGGAGGGCAGTATGTCAACTACTCACTTGAGTGCTACATTAAAAACACCCTAAGCTGAGTGGCTTTCCAATGGAGACAGTTTTGGAGATGGGGAAGTCCAAGATGAAGACACTGGGAGATTTTTCCTGAGGATCTGCTTCCTCAGAGGGGACCATCTTCTTACTGAGTGCTCACAAGACAGACAGACAGGCATTTTTGATTCTCCTTTTTACGGCTACTATCCCTTCATGAAGTCATAACCATGAAAGAACCATCTCTCAAAGCCCACATCAGTGAAGACTATTACATTGGGGCGAGCACAAACATTTATCTGTAATAGACAGACACATAAGGAGTTCTAGAGGAATTAGAGTCCAGGAGGGCATGTCCAGGCGGTGTTTTCAATTCGAGGAGCAAAAGGCTTCGTTTTCTCATTAAGCATATACATCACACATGCAGCTACATGTGAAGAATATAAAATGAGGGGAATGCTACCTTTGCTCCTGATGCAGCGTGAGCTCCCTTCAACCCTCAAATCTCTCCTCACTTTGTATTTTGTAAGTCTTTGGAATGTTTTTGTAAATTTTTAACTTCCATTTACCCTACTTGTTAATGGAAGGGACTGTCCAGTGAGCCGCACTACCCTGGCTCTCTGTTCTACCTTAGGATCTCTTAAGCACATCGTGCCATAGATGCTCCTGAAATGAGTGAGTGAAAAGCAAACCTTGAATTATAAGATTTGGGCAAAAACATCAGAGACTTGAGAGATTTGGAAGCATTCCAAGTTCAAAATTGGCATGATACAAAGACAGCCATAAAAAGTCAAGTGGAATGCTTTTTGTAGTATGCTTAACTCCTGGTACAGATGTGATAGGAGGAAGGCAAGATGCTGATGGGTAACTCCTGGTACAGATTTGGCAGGAAGATGGGGAGATGCTGATGGTTAACTGCTGGTACAGATGTAGGAGGAAGGGGAAGATGCTGATGGTAACTCCTGGTACAGATTTGGCAGGAAGATGGGGAGATGCTGATGGTTAACTGCTGGTACAGATGTAGGAGGAAGGGGAAGATGCTGATGGGTAACTTTTGGTACAGATTTGGCAGGAAGATGGGGAGATGCTGATGGTTAACCGCTGGTACAGATGTAGGAGGAAGGGGAAGATGCTGATGGGTAACTTTTGGTACAGATTTGGCAGGAAGATGGGGAGATGCTGATGGTTAACCGCTGGTGCAGATGTGGTAGGATTAAGAGCAAGATGCCGATAGGAGAGTATGCACTTAGTTCCACACACTTAGCCATTCCTTTGCTCGGAAGAAAAAGACTTAGAATAATGTTATTTATGCAAGATGGTGCTCCTAACATTGGCCTTTTGGACAGATACATCCTAAAGGTAGGAATGTTATTAGGGTGTGGATGGTGCTAGAGATCATTGTTAGGATCTGCATGACAGTGATGGAACCTAAGACTGGTTAAATGCAATAGGAAAAAGAGGCAGTAGATGAAACTGTTAAACAGGGGTTTAATTGACCAGTTATCGTATGTGAATTAGACGAGGATTATTGTGAAGCTTTGGAAATTATCAGCAGCATATTTTTAACAGGAAGGTGCACTGCCACAGTAACAGAGGGGAGGGCGGTGGAAATTCAGAACAGACACTGAGTTCCCAAGCAAGAAGACAGAAATACATGGAGATTTGCCATGGACAAGTAACGTCCTTTGCAATATTACAGCGAGAAGGAAGAAGGCCACTTTTGATAGCTGTGCAGAATCAGAAATAATCAGAGTCATTTCTTCTTTGTGTGTGGCTCACTGTTTAGTGGAATTAAAATAGAAGAGGGTGGAGAAGGAATGCTGCGTGTCTGGCTAGTGTTTCTTTTCCTCCGTTTACCTTTAGGGTACAAATATATGACACTTTTTAATTTTTAAAAAGCAAACTATTTTTTTTTTCATTTTACAGACGATTCTGAGTTCTCACTCCCTCCCTTCCTCCAATTTTCCCAACCTTCCCTCCTACCACAACTCCATCCACTCCTCAGAGAGGGTAAGGCACATTGCTTTGGGGAAGTATCAAGGCCCTCCCTACTATATCTAGTCTGAGCAAGGTATCGCTCCAAAGAGAATGGGTTTTAAAAAGCCAGTACAAGCTGTAAGGATAAATCCTGGTGTCACTGACAGTGGCCCTGCAGTCTGCCCAAGCACCCACATTAAGAGGGCCTAGTTTGGTCCTACAGTGGTTCCTTCTCTGTCCTGCTGGAGTTTTTGAGCTCCCATTAGCTTAGGCAAGCTGTTTCAGTGGGTGACCACATCATGGTCTTGATCTCTTGGCTCATATCCTCACTCCTCCCATTCTTCAACAGGACATTTGGAGCTCAAACCAGTGCTTTGCTGTAGCTATCTGCTTGTGCTTCCGTCAGTTTCTGGATGAAGGGTCTATGGTGATATTGGAAATTTATCAATGTGACTACAGGGCAAATATAAAACTTGGTTATTTCTCATCATCTGATGCTCAGATATTGAGCCTAGGATAGTGGATTCCTCACCAATGACTTCCCTTGGCTGTGGAGGGAGTACTCTCTAGCCAGCAGTATCCTACCCTTTCCTGGTAGTTCTAACACAGGAGTACTTGAGTATCTCCTATTGATGGTTATCTTCTACTGATCATCTGAAGCCATGAATTCTGTGGGGATTGCTTCGAGTTGTTTCTTCCTAAAAAATATGTTTTAAGATAAGATAAGGTAAATACTCATTTTCTGTTTCTTCACTGTTTATCCATTATTCAACAAAGAAAAAAGTCACAAATTTGGAAGAGTTTTGGTTAAGTGTGCCGGTCCTGTCATATTTCATTGCATCATCCTAGTGGTATCTCACCTAGATTTCCCCCTCTCTAGAGATAAAAATAAAGGAATGCCCTGTTTAATTGCTTTGGTTAGCTTTTCTCGGAGGCATACAGTGTTTTTAACCACTCTTTACTTTTGTCATTATATGGTGCATTTTGTTACAAAAAAATTCACTCATGATATCAAGAGTTAAGTATCATGGCAGTGGGAACCTGAGCCACCATATTAGAGACCTGAAGCGATATGACATTATAATATTGGATCTACTGAGACATAGAAAACTGGTATTAAGAAAGTGCTGTTTTTTTTTATATTAGCCTTCATTTCTTGATGCAGGCTTGTTTCTGGATGCCAAATCACAAAGTCATGGTACACAGGGAAAAAGTGACCTACCTGATTGGTATTTTACATAGGAGAAGTGGAAAGATATCCCATTCTTCAAGTACTCTCTCTGAATGTTCTCAGAAAACTAGCATTTCTCAAAGGCAGAACATAAGTCAGTATGGTTTATTAAAGTACAGTTAATGATTTCCCATTCTTAGAGTTTTAATTTGACCTAGACTTTGTTTTCTAGCCCCAAACAGTTTGATAAGGTTTTTGAGAAGTACTGCTCAAAACTGTACCTAGGTGAGTTTCTTTCCAAGTGTGTGCACTGCAAGTCTTTGGAATCTCAGCTGATCAGGAAGACATGTAAGAACACCAGCTACCAGGTATGCTGCCTGGTAGATAGTTTGCAAGGAGCAACTTCATTCTTACAAGGATCTAACATCCATATTTTTAAATGTATTAATTGTATGAAGATTTATTCCATCCTGCGTCTGTGACACAAAGTGAAGATCAAATATTGAGCAAAATATAACAGTGTTCAAGGATCCTATAATATGTTTATGAAAAAGACAAGTAAAGGACAAATATAAACTCCAAAGACATGGGTTTCATCTCAGTTGTGTTACTAATGATCTGGCCATGGCTTCTTCCCTCTCTTGTGGAGTCATGGGGAGAGGTACAGACTATGCTGCCTCTTTCGGGCCCCTTCATGCAGGATTATAGGCTGGGCTGACAGACCCATATGCTCACAGCTCCAATCCCTGAGAACCAGACTTTAGACTGAAGGTCTCAGAAGCCAGAAACGTAGCTGGAGGCATTCCGGTTAGTGTTCAGAACTCTGTGTTTCAATTGCCAGTGGCACAGCATGGAGCAGCTGGCACCATCTTTATCTCTACACGCAGCAACAGCAGCCAGCACCTGCTACTCTCACCGTCCCTGCCAACAGCATAGCTCTCTGACTGCGCTGTTCAGCAGTTGGTCTCCGTGCCAAGACCATTAGCCTGTAAGGCTTGGCAACTCCCTGGAGCTCTTCTAGAGGCCAGGCTGTATAGTTTCTCTCATTGGCCCTTCCAACTTTCTTTCTTCAGTCTTCCCTTTTCGCCCTGCCCATCCTCTGTTTTTCTGCTATCTCTTGTCACCTGTCACCTTTATTCATCATGTCCGTCCCTGGCCACTCAGTGAACATATAGCTGGCATTTTTGCTGATGTTGCTTTTTGTTCTAAGGTGGTTACAGCAACCACTGCTGCTTCACATCTGTCCCATTGGTGCTGCCTAATGTTAGCAACCCAGCCTTTTCCACTTAAGATAAAAATCCAAAGCCAGCAAAGAGATGATTCCTTGATCCTAATGTTATATTACAGGGGCAAGGCAGGTAAGTGGACTCTGGCTTACAAAAGCAGTGGAACAGTTTGCTTTACTAGTCAAAGGGGGGGGGGTGAGATGATGGTGTTTGCACTTGGAGTACAGTCTCTAATGAGTGACTCTGCACCAACCATTATATAATAGTCCTTTTGTGTTCACATTGATCATAGGTCTTCTGCTAGGCCTCCAGGAGAAGCTCCCTCTCTCTGGGCTGGGGAGAAGAGCCTGTTGGAGTTCATTAGGAATTTGTAGTGGCATAAAGATCATGTTTAAACTTGTCGTGGTTAGTGCCCTCTGGATCCAAGGCTATGCTTTGGCTGTAAGCTTTATTAGCAGTCTGTGTCTGTGATTAGCAGTAAGCTTTATTAGCAGTCTTGTCTTAGCCAAGTACCTGAGTGGAAAGTTGGGTCATTTTATCTGTCTCACTTGAGGACTCTGTTCTACATACAGTCTTGTGCATGTGTCTTTCTTTTCACATCTGTAGGGTAGTGATCAGGTCAATGGTTACATGATGGCTAGAAATGAAGCAAGGCTTCATAGTTTAAGTATCATGTATCACTATCAAGGGTTGTCCAGATGTGTGCTACAACTGTACAAACAATAAGAGTCCTGTAGGATGAAACCACAATAAGCAGACATTTTGATGATGATATAGAAACACATTTTAAACCACATGGCACTTGCTGTCTCTTGAATATGAAACTGAAACCTCCTTTGGAAAGAGCTCATATTCTTCTATAATTATTATATTGAGAAGGATCTGGGTAAATATCTTTCTCAATTATTGCTTAGGAGCTCTATATTTATCAGGTACTTGGAAACTTATTTGGCTAAAGAGTTTTATATTAAATTATGAAGGTATGACTGACTATAGACAGGCAGACAGACAGATTTATAGATAGATTGGGCAATATATTTTCCATTTGCTTTCCAAAACCTTGGTGAATTTATGTGGAGATAAATACATTCATTTTTCACACTGGAAGCAAAATCTGATTAAAGGGCAGAGTTTTTAGATGAAAATTTTTCTTAAACTTATATAATCCAAGTGATTACTGCCCTTATTTAATGTCTTTGGTAAGCTGACGGTACACTAAAGTATAACATGTGGTCCCGCATGTTGGAGCTTCTGTCCTGCCCAGTTCCCACAGTTAGTAACCCCCAAAGAAATTACACAGAGGTCTATATTAATTATAAATTGATTGGCCTATTAGCTCAGGCTTCTTATTAACTCTTGTAATGTATATTAACCCATTATTCTTATCTATGTTAGCCACATGGCTCAGTACCTTTTTCAGCGGGGCAGGTCACATCCTGTTTCTTTGGTATCTGGACAAGACTGTGGAGGAATGGGCTTCCTCCTTCCCAGAGTTCTTAAATAAATTCTGATTGGCCACTAGCCAGGTAGGAAGTATAGGTGGGACAACCAGACAGGAAGTAGAGGTGGGTCATGAGAACAGGAGAATTCTGGGCAGGACAGAAACCCCAACATGCAGGCCCAGATGTTACACTCAAGCGTGTAAGTAGTGTTTTGTTTGGTGAGCCACCACCTCTTCAAGGAACCATCATTCCCACCATTAGTAGTAGAACAATGACTTTATTAGATTTATGTATATTTTTTAAATTTGAATGTTTAATAGTTTTTGACATTTTGACCCAAAATAGAGTCACTTGAAAAGAGGGAAGATCAACTGAGGAATTGCCTACATCAGGTTGGCTTGTGGCATAACTGTGAGCTGTTTCCTTAATTAATGATTGATGTGAGAGGGACTAGCTCGCTGTGGGTGACACCATCCCTAGGCAGGTAGGTCTGGGCTGTATAGGAAAGATAGCTGAACAGGATGGGAAATCAAGGCAGTAAGCAGTGTTTCTCTATGACCTTGGCTTCAGTTACTGCCTTGACTTTCTACCATGGCTTCCTTTGATGGTGAACTATAATCATTCCTCCCCTCTCATCACTTTTGGTCATGGTGCTTATTACAGATGTAGAAAACAAACTAGGACAATGCTTTTCTTTTTTCTACTTTTTAAATATTTTCCTTTTTGGTGAAGGATCATTATCATAGCATGGATAGAAAGAATCAAGATATAATGAGCATGCATTTGGGTATTGCTCTTAGTCTGGAAGGTTATCCCCAGCTCCAGTCCTCTCCCATGATGCATTACTAAAAGTACAGAATCATGGACTGGTTCTTTTCTTGGAATAGTCTGAGAGGCTACACAACTTACCTGCTTAGCTATGACTTCTTTCTAACTATAAAAAGAGTAGAAGGCTACTTGATTTCCAAGTGAATTATGTGTCAAAAAGAGGTAGCCAGCTGGAAGATAATATATGTAGCAGATTCTCTGGTGGTTCATGCACATGAGAAGGATCATAAATGGTGATGCTGGTGGGGAGAGAGCATTAAAACTGAACAACAGGCAATTCTAGTCTTTTTCAAACCCTGTTATATCTCTCCTCCTTTCTTGGATGTAGGAGCTTTATCAGATTCTTCCTTCCTTCCTTCCTTCCTTCCTTCCTTCCTTCCTTCCTTCCTTCCTTCCTTCCTTCCTTTCTTTCTTTTTTTCTTTCTTTCTTCTTGTTTTTGAGGGTGATGTTGTGTTGGAACCTAAAGCCTTGAATATACCAGGCAAATGCTCTATCCTTAAGCTTCTCCCCTACTGATAAATTGAGATTTTATTGTACAGGTGTGTCTTCTTCAGTCCACCAGTGTTAGGACTAGGTGACTTGCTGTGAATTCATGTGTTATAGTTTTTCAGCTCAGCTTGCTATCAAGAAAGTAGAGATGATACTCATCTTTGAAGCTACTTGCTGTCTATAACATGTTTCTCTCAAGAAAAGAAAGTCAACAGAGATTTATTTTAAGAAATCGGCTCCTGTGATGTTGGGTTCTGGCAACTCTGAAGCCAGTAGCCTGGAGACTCAGGTTGGGGCTGAAACTATGCCCTGGAGACAGACTTTCCTTAGCTGATGTTCTGTATTGTTCTTTGGGTCTTTGGTTAATTGGATGAGGCTGATTTGTTATCAGTGGTAAAGTACCGTAACCATTGACATCTGAATTTGGATGTTAGCTATATACATTTCAGAGCACTGTGTGCTATATTGTGCACAAGTTGACAAGAATATGGTCACACAGCCAGCAAAGTAAGGGCCTGTATGTGTGGATCAAATTAGCTGAATATTCATGCAGATGATTTTGTTTATTGCTGATGGAAAGCACAGGAAGAGATCTTATTGTATCTTAGAAAGGATGAGAGGCACATCATCCCACAGTGACTTGAAACTGGGAGCCAGCCTGTTTCTAGGACATAGTCTGTCCTTAATGTTTTCATATTTAGATTGGAAGCAGGGAAGTTTTTCCCTACTATAGCAAAGCCCAAGGCTGTGTGCTGTCATGCTTATCATCATGATCCCCATGATGACATGAGTTGTTTATACTCATGAAGACCGTACTCAGATAAGTGAGTCATACTCAGTGCAGAGAGTTGAAGAAAGGGATCTTTGAAGGCCAAAGGTCTTTCCTCCTTTATAGGTCTGATTTAGGCCTTCCTATTTTCTTTCTAAGAAACTTTGAGTTACAGTTCTGTCACGTTGTAGCAGGGACCAGTACAAAGCTCATTTTGCAGTGGTGTTCAGATGCAGTCATGAAGTTTCACGAGCTTAGGGTTTGTTTGTTGCACCCTGTGCACAGCTGGGGCAGTGGTCCATTGTATTTTATCATCTCTTCTTGAAGTCTTCCCAAGACAGAAGGAAAAGAGCATAGCTAACTGGGGATGCGTTCTTAAAGATCTGCCCAGAGTGACATGACGTTCATAAATACATTTCATTGACCAAGGAGAATCAGTCACATGACCTTGGAAGTTTAAGGAACTAGGAAAGTGTGGCCCTTCTGCATGTCTAGTAAAAGCAAAACATGGAAAATTAATGAGCAACACTAATTAAAACAAAATGTATTTCTTTAGTCATGACATTTGGGTGCTTTTATAGGCAAAGAGTAACTAATTTTAAGAAAATATGGGTTTCTATTTTGTCATTTTTTTGTTTTTTACCTGTATTTTTCCAAGATCATAGTATTTTTAGTATTTTAAACATTAAAAATATTTAAGCCTTAAATATATCTGTAGTTTATGTTTCCAAGGGGTTTGAAGGGGGACTCTAACTTTATTTTATTTGTGAAGAGAAAAGAAATTGTTTTGAGACCAGTTATAAAACAGACCATTTTTTCTCTGACATACAAAACTATATCTGGTATATATCAAGTTTTCTTATTTGTCTGAAAGTATAGAAGATACTTATTTTCTCCCTAATGCTCTACTTTATTCACAGTAATAATGGAAGTAAAAATGATATGTGGTAGTATAGAACTGTGCACAAAACATTTGCTAGATTATTCTTGGTAACGTTTAGGTATTTTCTTTGAGTAAAAGAAGTAATGATTTACAAAATTATCAGGTTTTCTTTAAAGGTTTTTGAAGACACTATAGAAAAAAACATTTTAATAAGTAAGTTTACTTATTAAATGCTTTCTATACCCAACTGTGCTTTACTTTAAAAGTGGTTGACAGGACAGTATTCCAATTAAGTACATAAAAATGAAAGGAGTTGAATTCTGAGGCTATTCTTAGCTTTAGAAATAGGCCTGTGGTCAGGCCCATAGTTCTGTATTCGTTTTTCATAGTCTATTATGAGTTTGAACAGTGATAACATCATGCTTTTGGATTTAGGTAATAAGCTTTGAGAAGTACCAAAGAGACTTGACCTTGGAAATGTGCTTAAACTCTCTCTCTCTCTCTCTCTCTCTCTCTCTCTCTCTCTCTCTCTCTCTCTCTCTTTCTCTCTCTCTCTCTCTCTTTCTCTCTGGCATGCACACATGGATGCATGTACACACCTTGCTAGTTTTATTTAATTCTTTATGCCAAATTTCATTTCATTTGTAAAGCACTGCTATAATTCTCACTCATGCTTTAAGCCAATTACTTGGGCTGGTAAAGAAGGGATGAGCTAAAGACTGAAACACATGCATACCTTTCTTTGTATTTAGTGAATTTCCCCTAAATTTAGCCCCTTTTCCTACAACCTGAGTAGAATCTAATTATTAGAAGTGGATAGTCATGTATAAGAGGTATAAAACAGGGGAGAGTTGAAATCATATTCTTTATATTTCAAACAATCTGAAAAAGCTGAGGTGACTTGAGCAAACACAAAATAGGAAAAAACTGGAACATTATGTTGTGCAGACGAAGAAGGAGGATATTGAGAAGCAAAATAAAACATACAAATCTCTGTAACTTTGATGAGATAAAGCATGACCATATTAGCATATAATAAGGAATTTAAATTAATCTTTCCTTACCACCAAGTGCAAGAGCCCTTGGTTGCAGTGACAATAACTGGCCTACAAAGAATAACCTTGGGGAAGAATGTGCTTACCACGGCAAGAGCAGAAGAAGGGCCACCTTTGGAAGAAGATTACCAAAAACAACATATTTCAATATAGAATTTCAGAACGCAAATGTGGCAAGAACTGGATAATTTAACAAGAATTAGGCCACTAGTATTCTCTAGTCATTTGGCTGTTAATCTTTAGGTGAGCAAACCTTGGAGAGCTTTAGACAGGGAAATGGTGTAGTAAGATAGGAGAGTCAACAGTATCGACAAGGAGCAAGGTCAGAAGCAATGACACTGCTCAGGAAGTCTTACAGCTACTACAGGAGAAAGGATGTGGTAAGGGACTAAAGAGCTGCAGATCACCGGCCATTAGGAAATGAAAACTGTGGCAGTACATACCCCACTCTACTTAGAATTATCAGAAATAATTAATTCTAGCATTCTATAGCACTGGAAGCCAAGGATAAACAGGAAGTCCATAGAGATTTATATTGCCACCATTTGTTGAAGATGCTTTCTTTCTTTCTTTCTTTCTTTCTTTCTTTCTTTCTTTCTTTCTTTCTTTCTATATACATATATATGTATGTATGTATGCACACACACACACACACACACACACACACACACACACACACACACACACATGCTTGTTTGTCAAAAATCAGGTGTCCACAGGTGTTCTGTCCTGGTGTTCAATTTAATTCCGTTGATCCATCTGTCTGTTTTTATACCAATATCATGCCAATATTTTGCTGTTTTTATTACTATAGCTCGGTAGTAGTACTTGAAGTCAGGGATGGTGATACCAATGGAAGTTCTTTTATTGTACAGGATTGTTTTGACTATCCTGGGTATTTTTTTTTTTTCATTTGAAATTGAGTATGATTCTTTCAAGGTCTGTAAAGAATTGTGTTGGAATTTTGATGGGGATTGCACTGAATATATGGATTGCTTTTGTAAGATGGCATTTTTTTACAGTGTTAATCCTACCAATACATGAGCATGGAAAATCTTTCCATCTTCTTATATCTTCTCCAATTTCTTTCTTCAGAAACTTTAATGTTTTATCATACATGTTTTTCACTTACTTCGTTAGAGTTACCTCACGATACTTTATATTATTTGTGACTGTTTGGAAGGGTGCTGCTTCCTTGATTTCTTTCTCAGTCCATTTATCGTTGCATGTAAGAGGGCAGCTGATTTTTTTTTTTTGTGTGTGTGTGTTAATCTTGTATCCAGCCACATCACTGAAGGTGTTTTTCATCTGTAACAGTTCCCTAGTAAAAGTTTTGGGGTTTCTTATGTATAGTACATATCATCTTCAAATAAAGATATATTGAATTTTTTCCCTTGATCATCTTTTGTTGTTGTATTGCTTTAGCTAGATCTTCAAGTGTTATATTGAATGGATATGGAGAGATTGGACAGCCTTGTCTTGTTCCTGATTTAAGTGTAATTGCTTTGAGTTTCTCAACATTTAATTTGATATTGGTTGCAGTCTTGCTGTACATTGCTTTTATTATGCTTAGGTATGTTCCTTGTGTACCTGATTTCTCCAAGACTTTTATCATGAAGCTGTGTTGTATTCAGAATCTATTGTCATTATCATATGTTTTTTATTTCAGTTTGTTTATATAGTGAATCACATTGACAGATTTTTTTTATGTTGAATCATCTCTATATCTCTGCAATGAACCATTCTTAATCATGGTAAATGATATTTTTTATGAATTTTCTTGGATTTGGGTTGCCAGTATTTTATTGAATATTTTTTACATCAATATTCATGAAGGAAATTGGTCCGTAATTCCCTTTCTTTGTTTAATCTTTATGTAGTTTAGGTATCAGGATAATAATGACTTCATAAAAATTTTTTCAACATTCCTTCTGTTTCTATTTTGTGGAATAATTTGATGAGTATTGATATTAGCTCTTCTTTAAAATTATGGTAGAAATCTGTGCTGAAACCATCTGGCACTGAGGTTTTTTTTGTTGTTGTTGTTGGGAAATGTTTAATGACTGCTTCTATTTCCTGAGAGATTATAGAGTTATAGTTCTATTGAAATTGTTTATCAAGTCTTGATTTAATTTTTATTTGTAGTATCTATTAAGAAATTGTCCAGTTCTTTTAGAAATGGATATCTCTCTGCCTTTTAGTTATCTTGGAAAAAGGTTTGTCTATCTGGTTGATTTTCTCTAAGTGTCAACTCTTTGTTTCATGATCCTTTGTATTTTTCTTCTTTGTTTCAATCTTATTGACTTCAGCCTTCTATTTGATTATTTCCTGCTGTCTACTCCTCTTGGGTGTGTTTACTTCTTTTTGTTCCAGAGCTTTCAGCTGTGCTGTTAAGTTTCTAGTAAGAGTTCTTTCTCATTCTCTAAGCAGGCAGTTAGTGTTATGAACTTTCTTCTTAGCACTGCTTTCATTGTGTCTCATAAATTTGGGTATGCTGTACATTTGATTTCATTAAATTCTAGGAAGTCTTTAATTTCTTCTTTATTTTATTCTTCCTTGGCACATTGGTAATTTAGCTGAGAGTTGTTCAGTTTTTATGAGTTTGTAGGCTTTCTGTAGTTTGTGTTGTTGCTGAACTCCAACTTTAATGCATGGTGATCTGATAAGAAACATGGAGTTATTCCTTTTTTTTTTTTTTTGGTATCTGTTGAAACTTGCTCTGTGACCAAGTGAGTATGTGGCCAATCTTGGAGAAGGTTCCTTGAGGTGCTGAGAAGAATATATATTGTTTTGTGTTTTGGTGAAATGTTCTATAGATATTTTTTAGGTTCATTTGAGTCGTAATATCTGTTAGTTCTGTTACTTTTCTCTTAGGTTTCTGTCTGAGAGACCTGTTCATCGGTGACAGTGAAGTGCTGAAGTCTCTTACTATTGATGTGTGATGTTCAATCTGTGATTTAAGTGTTAGTAATATTTTTTATACAAATTAGGGAACTCTTGTATTGGTGCACAGATGTGAAGAATTGAGGCATAATCTTTCTGGTTTTTGTTTTGATGAATATGAAATGTTCTTCTCCATCTCTTTTGATTAATTTTGGTTTGAAGTCTATTTTGTTAGATATTAGGATAGCTACATCAGCTTGTTTCTTCAGTCCCTCTAATTAGAAAACCTTTTTTTGACCCTTGACTTTGAGGTAATGTCTGTTTTTGATGTTAAAGGGTGTTTCTTGTATGCAGCTGAAGGATGAATGGATACTGTTTTCAGATCCGTTCTGTTAGCCTGTGCTTATTTATTGGTAAGTTGAATCCAGTGATGAATAATTCCAGTTATTTTTTTTGTTATTGCTGGTGGTGGTTATTGTGTGTGTGTGTGTGTGTGTGTGTGTGTTTCCCTTCTTTGGGTTTTGCTGGTGTGAGATTATCTGTTGCCTGTGCTTTAGTGGATGTAGATAACTTTCTTTGGTTGGAGTATTCCTTCTAGTAATTTCTGTATGGTTGAATATGTGGATAGATGTTGCTTAAATTTGACTTTGTCATGAAGCATTTTGCTTTCTACATCAATGGTGATTGAATTTTTTTTTCTGGGTATAGTACTCTGGGCTGGTATTCATGTTATCTTAGCATATGCAAAAGGTCTGTCCAGGTTCTTCTGGCTTTTAGAGTCTCCATTGGGAAGTTGCATGTAATTCGGGTAGGTGTTTCATTATATATTACTTGGTCTTTTTCCTTTGCAGCTTTTAATATTCTTTCTTTATTCTATATGTTTAATGTTTGATTATTATGCAGTGAGGTGACTTTTTTATGATCTAGTCTATTTGATATCTATAAGTTTCTTATGCCTTTATAGGTATGTCCTTCTTTAGGTTGGGAAAATTTTCTTCTATTATTTTGTTGAATATATTTTCTGGGCCTTTGAGTTGGGATTCTTCTTCTTCTTCTATTCCTATTATTCTTAGGTTTGGATTTTTCATGGTGTCCTAGATTTCCTGGTATCCTGTTAGAATTTTTTTCTTTTTTATTTCTTTTTTATTTTTCCATTCAAAAATTTACACTTCCTCTTCTCCCATTCCCCTCCCGCTCCCCCACTCCTCCTCCTCCCTCCCTTTTCCTCCTTAAGAGAGGGCAGGGTACCCTGTCCTGTGGGAAGTCCAAGGCCTTCCCCCCTCCATCCAGGCCTAGGAAGGTGTGCATCCAAATAGACTAGGGTCCCAAAAAGCCAGTACATGCAATAGAAATAGGTCCCAGTGCCATTATCGATGGCTTCTCAGTCTGCCCGCATTGGCAGCCACATTCAGAGAGTCCAGTTTGATCACATGCTCATTCAGTCCTGGTCCAGCTGTATTTGGTGAGCTCCCATCATATCAGACACATTTTCTCAGTGGGTGGACCAACCCCTCATGGTCTTGACTTCCTTGGTCATTTCCCTCCTTTTGCTCTTCAATTGGACCTTGGGAGCTCAGTCCATTGCTCTGATGAGGGTCTCTGTCTCTATCTCCATCGGTTGCAGGATGAAGATTCTATGGTGCTATTCAAGATAATAATCAGTGTGAATCACCAGTTCAGGCACTCTCTCCTCTGCTGCCCAACGACCTAGCTGGGGACATCCCCGTGGACACCTGGGATCCCCTCTAGAGCCAAGTCTCTTGCCAACCCTAAAATGGCTCCCTTAATGTAGATATTTTCTTCCCTGCTCCTATATCTGCCCGCCCTCCATCTCCACCCTACTACTCCCCCAAGCTCTCCCCAGTCTTTCCCTTCTCACTTCTTGCTCCCCCTCTCCCCTTTCCCCATCACCACCCCCATTCTTACAACTTTTCCAGGAGGATCAATATATGTTTTTCTTTGGGTTTACCTTGTTATTTGGCTTCTCTAGACTTGTGAACTATAGGCTCAATGTTCTTTGTTTATAGGTAGAGTCCACTAATGAGTGAGTACATACCATATTCATATTTTTGGGTCTGGGCTATCTCACTCAGGATAGTGTTTTCTACTTCCATCCATTTGCATGCAAAATTCAAGATGTCATTGTTTTTTACAGCTGAGTCATACTCAAATGTGTATATATTCTACACTTTCTTTATCCATTCTTCCATTGAGGGGCATCTAGGTTGTTTCCAGGTTCTGGTTATTACAAATAATGCTGCTATGAACATAGTTGAACAAATGTTTTCAAATGGTGCTGGCATAACTGGATGTCAACCTGTAGAAGAATGAAAATAGATCCATATCTATCACCATACACGAAACTCAAGTCCAAATGGTTTAAAGACCTCAATATAAATCCGACCACACTGAACCTGATAGAAGAGAAAGTGGGAAGTAGACTGCAACACATGGGCACAGGAGACCACATTTTATGTATAACCCCAGTTGCACAGAAAATGAGAGCAACAATGAATAAATGGGATCTCCTGAAACTTAGAAGCTTCTGTAAAGCAAAGAACATTGCCATTAAGATAAAAAGGCATTCTACTGAAGGGGAAAAGATCTTCACCAACCTCGCATCAGACAAAGGTCTGATCTCCAAAATATATAAAGAACTCAAGAAACTGACATTAAAATTCTAATTAACCCAATTAAAAAATGGGGTACAGAACTGAACAGAAAATTCTCAACAGAAGAAGTTCAAATAGCCAAAAAACATTTAAGGTCATGTTCAATTTCCTTAGCAATCAGGAAAATGCAAATCAAAACAACTTTGAGGTACCATCTTACACCTCTCCTTATGGCTAAAATCAAAAACACCAGTGATAGCCTATGCTGGAGAGGATGGGAGTAAGGGGAACACTCATCCATTGCTGGTGGGAATGCAAACTTGTGCAACCACTTTGTAAATCAGTGTGATGGTTTCTCAGGAAATTGGGAGTCAACCTACCTCAGGATTCAGCAATACCACTTCTGGGAATATACCCAAGAGATGCCCAATCATACTACAAAAGCATGTGTTAGAAATTTTTTAGGTTTTCTCATGGTGTCCCAGATTTCCTGGTTTCATGTTAGAAAGTTTTTAGATTAAAATTTTCCTTGACTGATGAATTTATTTCCTCTATTGTGTCTTCAATGCTTGAGATTCTCTCTTCCATGTCTTGTACTTCTTCTATTCTTATTATTCTTACGTTTTGACTCATTATCCTTCGCTTTACAACTAAGATCCATGTTTTTCTGAACTGCTGTCCACACCATCCCAGATCCCAAATGGAGACATCCATGATACCATTATTTGGGCATAGCTTAGAATCAGCCATATGATTTGATGTCTGTATACTAAATTTCCCAGTGTTTCAATGATATTTACTAACATTTTAATGATGAATTTACTGATCATCAATAATGAGTCACTGTAATGAATCAATGATGGATACTGTTTTGTACCGCACAGCACAGTCCTTTGCTTTGTTAACCTAGGCAAGCTCACCTACCCTGAGGGTCTTCAGGCCCCACATCTATAATACGAAGAAGGTAGGAAATCTGCCAATGGTGCCCTTCATTTTCAGTGTGTAACCTGCTTGCTTTTATTCTTTACCTCTGTCTTTTCATTGCTTTTACAAGAAGCAGTCTCTCTTCCAGGCCCCCAAATATTCCTTCATTCAAGCTTCAATCCACATTCCTGTAAATACTGCCCTAACTTGGTTTAAACTTCCAGTTTATTTAATAATCATTTAAAAAATCATAAACCATGGGACTGGATGAGTCAGTGGTTTAGGGTATTTGCTGCTCTTGCAGAGGATTCTGATTCAGTTCTCAGCACCTACACATTGGTTCTCAATCACCTGTAACTCCTTTTCCTAGGTATCTGACACCCTCTTTTCTCTTCCATGGCCACTGCACACGTGGTACACTTCTATGTAGGCAAAACCCTCAGACAAAAAAATAGAAGTTAATTTTGAAAAGATAAACCAAGAGTCAAGTGTTTAGTTTTCTTCGATTCTCCATTTTTTGATGCAACTTGTAGAAAGAGCCTTGTGAGAACTTCAAAGTCCTTTTTCAATTAATTATAAAACATCCCAAAGTATGACATAATGATTTCTGCAGTGAAAATTTTTATATATTCTTAGGTTGTTTCCTGCTTTTTGGTATATGTGACCAGAAAAATGTTCTTTCACATTTATCATGTTAGAGTCACTATCTCAGAACACCTTTTTACATTTTATAAATACTCTGTCAAATTTTCTTGTTTTTCAAGCTGCTTTTGCATTGTTTTCTATTACTTTCTTTTAATGTATTTTTGCTTTTACTTGTGATATATCTTCTAAAGAAATGCAAAATATGTGTATCACAAGTAAGGCAATTTAACATCTCTGAGGCAACAATTATAGAAATACAATGATAATGGTGCAATACAACTTTCCAGTATCATTTTAAGTATTTAGCTTATTTAAAAGCCTACTATTGTCCCCTAAGTAAACTGGGAACAAGGGACCTTGGGGAAGGGTTGAAGGGAAGAGGGGAGAGGCAGGGAGGGGAGCAGAGAAAAATGTAGAGCTCAATAAAAATCAATAAAAAACACAAAAAAATAAAACCCTACTGTGTATTCCTAAATAAATACTGGTTGAAACTGTCATGATCAAACTGATGATTAATATCTGTTAGGACTATCTCACTGTTAAATATGTATTCACAGGATAATTAGCATAAACCTGAAAGTGATATCTCACACAATTATTTGGAAACATAATACTGTATATTGAAATATTTTGAAATGTCAAGGTGTTACCATTTTATATTTTGGGGTTTCTGTCTTGCCCAGTACCTGCAGTCATTAGTTCCCAAAGAATTCATGCAGAGGTCTACATTAGTTATAAACTGATTG